>NC_056731.1:1757896520-1758179020 GCF_019279795.1 Protopterus annectens | reverse complement strand
TTACTAATATGTATAAACCAGTACAGCTGTTGGCATTCAGTGTAGACGATTAAGGATATGAGCTGTTAATGAGTTGCTCCTGTAATACATGGTTTGTTTCACTCAGTAACCGTTAATGAGCTACTTCATATAGTATGAGGTTCAATTCACTAAGCTTCCATTTACCAACTTTCTCTCTCTGAGTAAGTTACTTAACCAAAAAATACTCACAGTCTGAAAGAGGTCTGTGGTGATCAGTACTCCACCCTGGTTAACAAATGAGATAAATACATAAGCACCAATATTACCTGATTGTTACATATTGCATTAAACTGTTAAATATTGTACAAACATATGGGCATACTGCTCTGACTACCACATATTAACAGATAACTATACATGTATCCAGGCATGACCATACTGCACTGAACTCTATCTGCAGCATTCAAAATATACCTGAAAACTGCAGACATTTCTGCAACTCTGCTCTCTTTATCTGGTGGTAAGTCCTAACTCATATGCTTGCTCCTCTGAAAGGATATTTTTTGTAAGCCCATGGAGGTTAAATGAGTTGAAACGACTTCCTCAGAACTATGACTCCCCTAAACCATCCTTTCCTTGAAACAAAAGTTATGTTATGTTATGTTATGTTATATGTTATGTTATGTTATGTTATATGTTATGTTATGTTATTTTATGTTATATGTTATGTTATGTTATGTTACTTTATGTTATATGTTATGTTATGTTATGTTATGTTATGTTATGTTATGTTATGTTATGTTATGTTATGTTATGTTATGCAGCATCATCCAGATGTCGAAGTGTCACCTAGGCCAAGATCAATAGTAGTTATGGATGATGAAGGCAGAGAGGCACAGAACTGGGAGAATGTATAATATATTGTCTAACACAAACTCATGCACATGCACGCTTTCATATAAATATGATCTAAGCAAAATAAACACACACTGCATTTATTATTACTGTAACTTTAAACCTCCCTTGCTATTGTTACACTTTACATGAACTCTCTTACATTGTTCCTTTAATTGCTCCAGAAATTTTATATCATGCATTTAGTTATTCCAAAAATGTGGACTACTGTAGTGTAGAGGGCTGGACCCTAAAATGCTCACAGAAATATAATGGAGACTCTTCTCCATCCTGCCTTATTATCCAAAACCTGAAATTCATCTCCCACCTCAGGAATGTTATCATCCTGGGGGTAGGGCATACCCAAATCAGTATATTGCAAAGTTGAGGTACTGAATAGCTATGGGAGTCCCAACACTACAAGTGAATAATGAAATTCTGAGACATTTTAGGCTAATGAATCTCAGTCATTCTATGTCAATGAATGTCATTACACATTCATAGCATAATGTAGCTATACCTGAACACTAGGCACTAAATCTGGCCAAACTTACCTAGTGACATTGCTCCAGCTGTACAGAAGTTGCCACGAGACCATCCTGCGCAGCAACACTACCTGTTTGATGGATGTGAGATCGCATGCATGATAAGTAGCACCGTCATCTTGTATGCATTCTCCCTATCCAAGGAAGGGAATGGAAATTTGGAGCCACAGGCCCACAAGGGAATTTCTTCCATTTTGAACAGTATTCAGTGTGCAAGCCATCCCCTCTGAATTTTGGATGTGAGTTTCACATCACCTGACTAAACATGCATGCAGTTGTCAGCACCTACCCCCCCCCCCCCAAGAAGGTTTTCTCTCAGGGTAGCAGAACAGCTCCACCTATATATGTAACTTGCTTCTGTAGATCTGGTGATGCACTAGATATCACCTGAAGTACCAAGTTCTTTGTACAGGTGGAGGTGTTGCTTTGCCAAGACACCCTGTTGACTTCAATGGCCTATTCTAGTGTTTCAGGATCGTATACTGGTGGACTGCATCTTTGTACAGCTGTAAGGCATTTAAAGATTGCAAGCCTAAATTCCTATATGGTTAAGCTGAATAAGCACAGGCAGAGACATATGTTTTGGACTGGAGCATGAGTTAACTACTTGGAAAAGAATTCAACTCCATGTAGAACTCCTTTTGCAAACTGGCTCTAGACTTTTTGGAATAAATTTGGAATATCATCCATTATTTGTAGATATATCTCTATCCATCTATCTATATAGCTATACCTATCTATCTCTCTTTCTATCTCTATCTATCTATCTATCTATCTATCTATCTATCTATCTATCTATCAATCTATCAATCTATCTGTCTACATATATGGATAAATAGATTGCTAGACAAATAGTTATAGATATAGATGGACAGGTATAGATAGATAGATGGATAGAAGATAGAGATAGCTATATCTCAACATATAAACTATATTACTGAGACATATGTGCGTCCATAGATGGATAGATAGATACATATAGGTATAGCTATAAATATGGATAGCTATAAATATTAATACACTTTCTTCACACAATTGTATGTATGAGCGAACCCATACACACTCGCAACTCACACACCCTCATATACAGTTCTCAGCTTATAAATTCTACAAAATGTTATATTCTTTCAGTTATATTGAGATGAAATGTTGTATGTGTCTGAGACAAAATGTTGTATCTTCTATCAAGTATTGATGTAGACGTTTGCTATCCATTAATGATATTTAAGCTGTTGTAGAACAGGTTGTACCATATCATGTTAATGGAATCATCTTCACTAAAGCCAAGGTACTTAGTAATTCTACAGCTTAGCCACCTGGTGGCAGTAAAGAATCAAGTGAAAATGGGTCTGACTTGATTTGGAGTGGAAGAAGTTTAAATACCATTGGAAAAGACCCTTAATTATCAGACAATCTAACCTGCATTTGTCATTGTCTAGATGTGTTGCTGAAAGTCACCTGGTATGTGCTTAATTTCACAGCAATCAAATACAGATGTTGCATTGTAAAACAACTGAAAAAAGATGTCTGACTGTGGTATGTCCATCTTTTTTCCTCTTTATTTTTAAGCTAAATATAGACATTTTAACTAAAAAAGGCTGATGAATTTTCTTCATGTGGTGATGGGCATTTTGCCAGTTACTGTTCTTGAGCATGTGTGGTGGGAAGTCTGTGATACACTCCAAACATTTAGCTGTTCATACATTTTAAAACATGGTTGTGGACAAAAAGCTGTTCCTCTCTGTGAGGAATTAGAAACTGAGATTTTACTTTACATTTCAAAGCATTCCAGAAAGAGTCTGGCTCTCAAAATTAGGGGGTTCCACAGAAAAGCGTCAGGAAAGAGACCACTTTAAAACTAATAACCATAAACAAAGATGTGTATTATATCTGTATATAATAAAACATATACTAATAATGTATATAAACAGAAACACAGTATTTCTTTCGACTTTTGCTTGTTTCCACTAGTATGTCAGTCAGTGTGATATGTGACTGTATTTGTGTTCTATATTTTTCTGCCTTAAACTATGCATTTCCACAGATAAGACAAATGTAGACTGTCTGAGGATGTATTTACTGTAACATTTGATAGGTTTGTGTAATGTATGCATATGTTTATGCGTTTTCTATAACTATTTTGTTCTATTTCAGGATCACAGGGGAGCCTATCACAGTTTCATAGGTAAAATATTAGGCTAGTTGCCTTTACAGGCCATTTAAAGCCGAGTCAATTTCCCTCTTTGTGCTCATGTTAATGTATCCCCCGTTTGGTTATAGATTGGCCTCACCCATCCCATGGTCAATAATTATATATTACCACAATGAGAATAACTGGAATCATACCGTAGAAAATTTTAGGGTACCCATGCATGGGATAAAGCATTTAAAAGCTGTCTATGTCTATTAGTAGTACAGGGGGCAGTCCAGGGGTAAATTTTCTATTTTCCATCTATAGATTTAAGTCGTTCTTGAATATGGAGAGGGATAAACTTTGTTTTATGTGGAAGGAGAGTCTGTTCCAGAGCAGTGCTATCCTCTGTGAGATGCAGCTGTCCCACTAAATTGTTTTTCTGATGTTGCAGAAGAGGTTTAGATCCCTAGGCTAAGTATTGCTTATGCCATTTGACTTGCTGATGTGTAGTAAATTCATCAGTATTGGGTCAGAGAATTCCTTGTATGCCAAACACATGTAATCTCTTAGCAGTCTGTAGGATACCGAGCATGGTGACAGGGCTTTGTGTCAGTCCATGTAAGACATGTTGCTTAGGCCTTGCATCCATTTAATAAGGAATCAATACGGGAATTACAGTTGCATGTATCTGGACAGATACATACCAAAGAGCCATTATATTCCATGACTGGCCTAATGAGGGCTGAATAAAGGGGAACAATGACATCCCTAGATCTGGACACAATCTCTTTGTCTATAAGCCATGCAATATAGAAGGACCTTCTTAAAACAATGGACGCATGTTGGTCAAAAGTTAGATCACTGTCCATATAAGTTAACAAATCACGAACAACTGGGTTAGCTCTTAGGGGCATATTGTCAGTGTGTCTGTCCCAGAAAGCAATATGCAAAAAGCAGGAACCAATGTCAGAACACACACTAGTTTATTGTAGAAGAGACATCACCACTCTCACAAGGTTGCATTCCACAAAGGCATGGGTATGGACTAACACAATGTACCAAACAGTTATTCAGTGCTCGAGTCCAAAACGAAGAGCTGTGCCCATCCTCAGTATGGTAATGGGAACTAGCAGAGCCCTATGTCTGATTCTAAAAAGGGGTTCATCTCACAACACCACAACACTTTGAAGATGTATATTGGCACACCTTTTGTGGAAGCATGGCTCTCTTTAGCACTCATCTGCCTGACAGCATGGCTGTTCTTCATCCTTCAGGTGTTTAACCACTCTGTGCTGGAATGGGCCTGGGGCCATCATTGATGCTCATATAAGATGGTTTGAATCAGTGATAGGAGACCCTTCCTCCATATGCTGGCATCATTTAGAAGGGGATTGTGAGCAATTAGATATGGGTGACTTCCTTTAGGTGTGTCTAGCCCTGCCCAATAAGTGTCAATATCCCTTCACAGTGTGCTTGCTTGCTCACCTAGTTCAGCTACTGTTCACATTTATAGTCTTGACCAATACCAAGGGCCACAAGGATGACCTGCCTCACACCAACATAGTGTCCCTCTCCCACCCTTCAAAGAGAGGTGAGCAGGCATAACCCCATCATTCCTTCCTTCCTTCTTTTTCTTGTCAGCTCCTATGAGTAACTGGGCCACATCAATAAACCCAAATCACCTGGGTCATTGTCAGGGCTTTATCCCTCTACATCAATGGAACTAGAATTTGCAGACTTTAGCAAATACGTTTGTCTCAGTGAATGTTTGTGAATATTGGCACTGTGTGCTGTCATCTGTGACATGCTACACATTTTGTAGAGAATAAGATTCTGAAGCATTGCATGCTAATGAGGTTCATTAGTGTCATATACCACTGAAGCACTAGATATGGTAGTCAAGATGTCATACAAGTCTGCAGTTTTCTGAGATGCTTGCATGTGTGGGAGGATGGCCGCGGTGGTGCAGCGGTTAGTGTTGCCGCCTCACAGCAAGAAGTTCTCCAGTTCAATCCTTGGCTGGGGTGCCTTCTGTGCAGAGTCTGCATGTCCTCCCTGTGGTCATGTGGGTTTGCTCCGGTTTCCTCCCATAGACATGCTGTAAGTGGATTGGACACTCTAAATTGGCCCTTGGCTTGAGTGTGTGCATTTGTGTGCCTTCTGTGGAAGGTTGGGCACCAGGCTGGAAACTCGACACTGTAAAACTCCACTGCCAATTATGAGTGGACAGGTGATCCACTGTGGCAACCCCTAACCGGGAAAAGCTGAAAGAAGACTATCTCTAAATAGGGAGACACTATAGTTGCCTAATATCAAAGTATGTCCACTTATCTATTATATCACTTTTTTAAGTCTGTGTTATTTATGTACCTATCTAGAGTGCTCCTGCCATATGATGTTGTTAAGGAACACATTTGCATGGAAGATACAACCTGTATATCATGATACTGCCTACATTTATTAGACTTCCTTTACAAACCATTTAATGTAAATGGAAACATTTCCTCTATTATGCTTGTTGTGGGTACCTTCTTTAAGTACTAAGTGATGCATATTTTCACATATGTGTGATGTCTATAGCTATGGCACGTTCTCAGCACAGAATGCTATTTGGCACCTACAGTTATACACAATGGTATAGAGTATATAAAAAATGAATCACAGAGTATGTTCTGTTTCTCTTTCATATATGTATATATGGTTACAATTAGAAAACGTGAGCGCTCACTTGAGCGAATGCTTTTCCGTGCTGTAAAAAAGTGAATGCTCATGTGAGTGAACCTTCTTTCTAATGAAGTTTCTGCTGGCAGTCTTTTGAATTGAATTGTGATACAGTGGGGTAAGGGAATTTGCCCTTAACCCAATGTTGTACAATCTCAGATTTAGTATATGTAATTAGGAGGGAGAGGGTGGCAATGGGTAAAGGGGTGCTTTCCCCCTGCAAAAATAATAGAAAGTAATAATTGGACATTTTTTGAGCATTTGCTCATATAAGCATTTGCTCTAAACTGATAACTCTTTACAGGGTCACTCATATGAGTTTCGCTGTTTCACAAGACACCCGTGTAGCTATCTATCTATCTATATATATATATATATATATATATATATATATATATATATATATATATAGAGAGAGAGAGAGAGAGATCTATATATTTATATCTACACACACACACACACACACACACACACACACACACACACACACACATATATATATATATATATATATATATATATATATATATATATACATATATAGATAGATAAATAGATAGATAGATACATATATATATATATATATATATATATATATATATATATATATATATATATATATATTAGTGCTAGGCTAAGTGACCTTGCAGGCCATTTTAAGACTAGCCAGTTTAAAGGTGAGAATTAGACTCTGCGCTTTGTGTTTGTGAGGCAAACACCTTAACCATTATGCCAACCCCCAACCCCAAGCTATACACATACATATATGTTTATTATGTGTGTGTGTGTGTGTGTGTGTGTGTGTGTGTGTGTGTGTGTGTGTGTGTGTATATACACATATGTGTATGCATGTGTACATCTAAACATAATGTAAGCAAAGCCAGCACAGACTTCATTAGTGTTTTGCATAAAAGTCACACTTGCCAGCGTTACACTTCAAGGATATATTATATATGTGTATTGTTTGTCACATCACCCCTTTATTTAGTCCAACAACTTTGGAATACAATAGTAGAAGAGTTTTTTTAATCATACCTGTGTATGTGTACATATAGGTAGAATGTAAACAAAACTAACATACATTGCATTAGTAGTCCATTGGATAAAAATCTGCCTTCTCAATATTACCATCCACATGCATGTAACACATGAATACTGTTTGTTATGTTGCCTCTTTAATTACCAGTAAAACTTTGGTGTGGTGCAGAGCAAGACAGTTTAGAAACCCACCCACAATGTATGATATTTCATGTTTGCATATAGAAAGATGATCTACTGTAGAGTAGACAATACCTTACATTCTAGTTCAAAGTTTAGTTTCTCACTAAGTGCCTAGGTAAGGAAACAGGACTATGCTTTCCTTTGCTGAGAGTGTATCTGACATAGCCCAAGCTGATTAAGTTAAAGGAATTCCCTTCAAACTTTAGACCACTTTATGTTAGTGAATTGTTTTTAACAAAGTAGTAGACACAGCATTTTTATTAAGAATCTCTCCAGTTCAGAGGGTGGAGTTCCACACTGCTCATCTTTTTCACAGTTTGATTTTGATAAGATCTCTAAATGTCTAGTTACATCATATCACTGAATAGCCCAGCAACTTTCATCCTCCAAAGCATAATAAACCAAAATTTTATTCACAACCCATATAGTGGCCACCCTACTCTCTCTTTCTCATGTAACTGTGAAGTCACCACTTGTCAGAAAAAGAAACAAAAAAAAATGCAGCATGAAGCCTGAAGCAAAAGAGATCACCATGCAAATCAGAAGTGATCATACACAAAATGCATCCAATTTCACTACAAGCTCATTCCAAAAACATGACGTTCTGAGGCAGCAACAGTATAAGGAAAAGACTGGTAGGGCATGCTGGAAGACTGGACATACTGGAAGGATGACTGTATTTGAAGTCAGAATCATAAGCAGAAAATGTCACTACAAACACCATGAAAAGCTTATGTATTCAATTCTCTTTGGCATTGACACCCTCAGCCATAGCAACTTCTGACCCAACTGAAACTCTTATGATACTGATTAGTACAGACTAGAAATGGAGATGGTGTAGGCTGTGTGTGTGTGTGTGTGTGTGTGTGTGTGTGTGTGTGTGTGTGTGTGTGTGTGTGTGTGTGTGTGTGATGCAACAGTGGACAGCCTACTGCGAAGCCTCATTTCAAAGAAAACTAAACTTGTATGTCCCAGGATACTTGCCTCAAAGATAATCCCAAGGTATATAGTTTTAGTTTCTCAGTCTGCCATATCCAGGGTGCTAATGCAGTTTTAGGATATAATCATGTACAATACAACAAAACAGAATTTATACAAATTTCACAGGCAGCAGAGAAACAGCATATCTTTGCGCAGTGGTTCAGTAACATCTCCCAACTACCAACTACCACTGGTGCAACAGGCTGAAAACAGACTGCAGCAAAACCATCATTATGTCCTGATGTGTCTGTTTATACTAACAAAGGGGGCTAGCAGGGTGGTATTCCATCATATGACACATACTTGGGACCGACAAGACAGTCCTTAATATTTACATGAATTATCAGGGTACTGAGCACAACCATGCCATGTATAACCTTTACTGTCTTTTCAGAGATAGTCAGCACACACATGATTACTGGCTAAGTTAGTAGACTGCCAATGCAATGGCAGAAATATGAAACACCACCCGTTCCCTCTCAATTGCACAGATTTTCGTAAAATGTCCAGATTTTTGGCTCATATTTTTGGCCTGTTCCGTATAAAATTTGTTGTTTCTAGCAAATCACTGAGATGATCTGAGGATTGAAGCCACTAAATGATGACATACATTTGAGTTTCAGACTTCAAATACTTCAGAAAATGTATGTTAAAACAAACCCTGTAACTCTTAATAACTTTCTAAATTTGTAACAGCAATATTTAAAATATGTCCCTGTTTTTGAGCCTTTGTCCCACTATTTTCTTGGGCTTTGTCCAGATTTCTTGTGCTAAGAGGTTGAGAGGTATACACCCATACTTATAAAGGGAAAATATTCACATCCATCCATATGCCTCCTGCAAGTGACTTTGTGTATCCATTAGAGCCAGGAATGAAGATACCAACTTAGCATCCAGTTGCAGCATCTAATAATCATACATACTGAAAAAAAAAATCTATTAGAGCAAAAAAATCCTGTGCAATTAAAAATGTAATACTTTATTAATATGCCTTAAAAAGTTCCTTCTTGCCTTCTGATGGTGCTACAAAGAAGCATCTTCAATCAGTTCAATAAATATACATAATTAATTAGTAACAAATGAAAAACATTCTTATTTAATATCAGTCCATTCTAAAAAATATGACTGAAGATAATAATAACATACACTTCTCCTATTTCTCTGATCCTCTAGCCTGTGCATACACTCAATGCACGAGTTCTGTTACAGGCACATTCCTCAGCAACTGCATGAATAAAACAAGAAAAAATATTAAGTTCCAAAAGTGATTAGGTGCTCTGAAGTTAAGCAGCATGCAACATTAAGATAAGCCCATTCAGAATGTAGTCTTAGTAAGTAATCCAATTATCCAGCAACTTTATACAATCCTAGGTCACAGTTTGCATAGAGAGACATTTATATCAAAGTACAGCTGTATCATAGACATTAGGAAAATAGACTAGAAACAACCAAAAGCTGAGTTCAAACTTATAGTATTCATTATGTTCATAGCAATGTCCAGAATACTACCTCCCTAGCAAATTGCTCATTGTAATTCAAGAGATAGTAAATGGAATTCTTCTGTGATCTATGACTATGCATATGAAACATGACATGCCACGAGACCATGTCTACACATACTACTGATATACGAGGTGACTTTTTGATAAGGGACAGGCCCAATGTAACATCTGAAGAATGACGGGATCTTCACTGTGTACATTTTTCAGTGATATTAAACAAAGTAACTGGTATATCCATAGTAGTGTTAGGAGGCTGAGGTTTGCAGTTT
The DNA here is from genome assembly GCF_019279795.1 of Protopterus annectens. NCBI lineage: Eukaryota > Metazoa > Chordata > Ceratodontiformes > Protopteridae > Protopterus > Protopterus annectens. The sequence continues at coordinate 1,758,168,792 of NC_056731.1, read as the reverse complement.
TGGCATATATCCCTCAGTAATGCATACGATGTTTATAAACTGTCACCTAGCATACAACACACAAAAGACAAATGCTACATAAGTAGGTAATAATACGCACAGTTATACAAATAATGCAACTGTATATGTATACTGTTTACAAATTAGAATATCTTGACATATGTATGAAGAGATGTTGGATATCAAATATAAATATACACATTATCGTACTAAATATGGAGATGGACAAAAACAGAGATATCCACACAATAAGGTGATAAGGTAAGCCAACACTAAAAGGTATCCTACATAACTTGTAAGTGAAGATACCAGCCAATCTCCCTTACAAACACATAGCTGTGTCTTACAAGACTTAACTGTCTGATGGGAGAGTCAAACCCACAAAAACAAGATAATCTGGACTGTAGTCATTTACATAACCCACAGTGCTAATCCCTTGATTATACCCCAACCAAAGAAATACTTATCTGGGTTTCCTGTAAATCAAGGGTGATTACAGCACACACTCCAGTGGAATGCATGGTCCCCTGCAATGTTCACATAATATTCTAGCAAATACAAATATTAATGAAATAATATTTAATGCTGAGCATACATACTTTGATTTCAATACAAGTTGCAATTGAATCACAGGGATATCTGTGGTAACTATGTAAATGATATGGAAATGTCTTAAAATATTGTGGATAATGAAGAAATGCTCAGTCATCCATGGCATAAAAAATCTTGTACTAAACCACAGAAATCACCTCACATACGTTCCAAGTAACACATGCCTTAGTGTTAAAAAAAAAAAAAAAAAGAATGGCCATGACAGGAATTAAAAGACAACAGTGGGATTCAAACCCAAAACAAGATAGCAGATATGAGTGCAGTTAATGACATTAGCCAAAAGTGCTAAACCATCAGCTATGACATTGTGCAGTGACCACACCTACAAATTTGATGTGTATCCAGTCTGATTACTGCACTCAGTCATATCAAATGCAATGGTGACCCGCAGAGCTGGATCATGGTCAAATGGGGCCAAGGAAGGGTAATGGATCAGTGCCTCCCAACACACATAGCAGCCCCCCATCCCCTCCCCACAGCCATTACAGTGTCCCATTACTTGGCTATTTCTCCCCAGTTACCATAAACACTGTTCACTCCTGTCAATGTACATACTATTTTCTTTTTTACTTCTGCAATGATTACAGATACTTGGATTTAATTTAAAACTTTTATTTAAAATTTTATAGCACAGACACTGATAGAAATTGGCTAAAAACAATGCTGTCTCACAATTAAAACAGACTTAGCACTAACAGCAAACTTCTCTGCCATTTAAACTCACAGGGCCAGATTCACGAAGGCTTTCACGGAGTCTAAGAGTAGAGTAAGACTCCAGACAGCCAATATGTCTGCCGTGCGATCCAGGAACAGCCGGCAGGGGCGTGCAAGAGAGCTCCTAAAACTACTCTTGCACGGACAGTGTTAGGTTATGCAAATTACCTAATTTGCTGCTGAAAGCTATGCAAATGAGGTAAATTTGCGATCCAGGAAACACTAACCTGTCTGAGTAAGAGTAGTGTTATTTGCAGAAATGTACTCCGTTGGTAATGGAGTACCATTCTGCAAATAGCAAAACGGAGCTATGACAGCTCCAAATAAAGGATGCATCCAGTTGAGGAAGCATGCCAATGGCCAAATATAAGGCCACTGGCATTTTTATCTGTTGCAAAATAATAAAAAATATTTTTTTCCTCAGTCTCTGATGTTTAAGCGTAGCGCAGTGCCGCGCAAACATGCGGCTCTCTAAAAAACAGAAAAAAAATAAAGGCCAAAAATAGGCATTTTATTAAAAATATTCTTTTGCCATGCAGGTGAATGGCAGGCTGTAGACAACATGGCTACTGAGAAGTGGTTGCTAAGGGGGGAAGCTCATTTTGAGAGATGTAACCAAGCATTAGTAGGCAATCCTATGCAAATGAGGATAAGGATAGTGAATCCCAATTTTCCCTGCCATGTGAACCATGTCCCTAGAGTGTAAGAGTAGGATTAGGGGAGTAACAGAGTAGAAAATAGGTGACATCATGAGGGGGTATGTATCAAAGACTATACGCTTATTGGATCAGAGTGGCATGTGTTTGCTGTAAGTTACTCAGGACTGGAAGAGGCGTGTCTACAGTTGTCATAACTGAAACCCAGAAACCGAAGGTGTACGCTGTGGCTATCACTAAAGTTTCTTGCAAAGATGCTTACACTGTGTGCGAGCATGTGCACGCCTCTAAACCCGTCTAAGCCTGTGTGCGCATGTGTGCACCTCTGTAAGACTGTGTAAGGCTGTCTAAGCCTGTGTGCATGTATGTACACCCGCCTAAGCCTGTGTAAGCCTGTGTGCGCGTGTGTGCACTCGTGTGCACGTGTTTGCGCTTGTTTGCGTGGCGCTGCCCCCTGTGGAAAATGAAAGGGAAAAGGAAGGAAAAGAAGTAGTAGGAAGTTAACCAAGGAGAACTAGCAGAGCTGCCAGGTAAAATCAGTCAGAGTCAGCCAATTACACAGGCAGTACACTAGCCTAGCCCAGCCCAGCACTTAAAACTCTGCAAACAACATTCCCCCATGTTTTTCTCAGAAACACTGCAACACTGCAGTCTACAAGGAGAAGTGAAAACTTAAAAAGCTTAACCGAGACGAAAAAATGTTAGGGGCTGCCATTGCTATTATAAGGCAACATGTGCAAGATGCTGAGGGTGGTGCCATTGCGAATGCTGCTGAGCAACCTACAGTAAGGAGACGGAGAAGAGTGTACAGACCCAGGGTAACCTACCAGGGGCTACATGAGCTGGAGATAGTGGAGAGCTATAGAGTGGACAGAGACCTCCTGCAGCAAATTGTTGAGCTGTGCAGAACCAACAGAGGGGAACCCATCCCAGTGGAAACTAGGGTATGTGTTGGCCTAAGAATACTAGCAACAGGTACCTTCCAGAGACCAACTGGTGATATGATGGGGATTTCACAGACATCAGCATCAGGGTACTGCACCAGTTCCTGAATGCCATGTCAGCACATGTCGGTGATCATGTATATTTCCTCAATTCCCGTGAGGTATTGGCCAGCAATATGCGTCTCTTCCAGCAAATAGCGGAATAACCTGAGGTAGTGGGTGCAATTGACTGCACACACATACACATCAAAGCATCAGCCGGTGAGCGGGGTAGGGCCTACATCAACCGCAAGAGCTTCCACTCCATCAACTGCCAGGTTGTGTGCGATGTCCAGGGCATAAGATTGAATGTGTGTGCTGGCTGCCCTGGAAGCTACCACGATTCCCATATCTGGCATCTGACGCAGCTGTACCAGACATTTACCAATGGGGACATCCCTGACAGTCACCTAGTGGGGGATGCTGGATATGCACTGGAGCCGTGGCTGATGACACCCATCAGAAATGCACAAACACCTAAACAAGAACTCCATAATGAGGCACACACACAAACACGAAATGTAATTGGGCATGTGTTTGGGATGCTCAAGTCATGGTTCCAGTGCCTGGACACATCTGGTGGAGCCTTGCAGTACTCACCAACTACATGTACCCAAATTGTCATAGTATGTGCCATGCTACACAATATGATCCTGCGAAAACAGCTGCAGTAGGAACAGCATGGAGCAGGGCCAAACAGCCCCCCACCATTGCCAAGGCCTGCACAGGCACAGCATGACTCGGAGGAGGAACAACCTGAGCCTGCCCCAGTAGGCAGAAGGAGGCGTGCCCAGTATGCCTTGGCAAAGAGGCAATGCATAGCACATACACTGGCTCAGTAGGAACCCTGGAAATTATACCTCTCTCTGACTTGCACATAAAATGAAAGGGATGCCTAACTTGACACTACCTGTTTCCAAACCTGTATATGGAGTGTAGTATGTGCATCCGACATAGGCAGCCCTGCAGCACCACCTGAGGCATGAATGCCATGTTTTAAGCAATATAAAGCAGTGCTAAGCAGCTTTTACCAATATTTAGTATATGTAAACAAAATTGCCCGCGCTAACTAGCCCAACATCGGGCAACGTTGAGCAATGTTGGGCAAGGTCTGGCAAATTTGAGCAAAGTCAGGTAAACATGCTCATATTTGCTTTACTGTTCCTTAAGCAGTCTGGTCTGCCCAGCATGAAAATAAAAAGCAGTGACAGGGCTCGAACCCAGGATACTGTGCATTATAGTCATTTTACTGAACCACTAAGCCATGATATCATTTCAGTGGCACAGACACAGCAGGACAATTGTACACTAATGCAAACACAAAGAAATGCTGTATCATGCCCTTAAAGAGGCATATGGGTAACCTCCCCCACAGGCCTATGCAGACAGAGAACATCAGGCCAGGCAGTGTGATGTGGGTTGTGTAGGCTATGAAGTCACAATCTAATATACATGACATTGGATGCTAGGATCTGTAGTACAGTAGTATGCCTCAAGCCAGTACGATAGGCAACAGTACAGACTGAAATGGTGTACCGTACATAGCAGTGCAGGCATAGCAAATGTGTATAAGTGTCAGGTGAAACCCTCATTCTATGTACACCCACAGTAACAATCAGGTGTGCCCCCAGGTAGAAATGTACAAGGAATAGCTGCCCCCCCCTGTATGTAGAAATGTTGATAAGTCTATGCAAAGTGTCTCATGGAAGCCCTGCAGGCACAGCATGATCCCTGTTGATCTATGACACAAAGGTGAGCCCTGCTGTAAAAATACAACTAGATTTTCCATACACATATAGTATAAATGTCTATACTGGGCTTGCTTACACACTCCAACAAATGTAGTGGATTTCATACAGCATCACACTGAAAGGTCATACTGAGCATGCTCACACACAAATAAACGAAGCAAATGTCAGGCAGCAACATACTGAAAGGTCATACTGGACATGCTCACACACTTAGACTAAATACGGATGTGATAATAAGGGATCTATGGACAAATGTGGATAGTCATCTCTACTTGCAGAAACACATTCACAAAGTGGTCAGAAAATCATGCTATGTGTTCAAACAAACTGCCAAGGTCTGTGCATGTAGGTCAAAGGAGGTTCCCACTACTCAGCAGTCATCAGACCCATCAGAGAGTACCACAACGCACTTGCGATGAATCTGACTAGGCACGTTCAGCAGCCAGAAAGACCACTAAAGTACCTTAACAAGAGGATTACTGGCCTCAAACAGTTGCCCCATACAACAAGACTGAATGTAACCCAATCTGTACTCTGTTGCATACTGTCTACTCAGGAGATTTCTGCCCAACAGACAGGTCCATGTCATGGCTACACTCAGATCTGTTCTGAGTTACATCTCAATGGCACTAAATATACAGACTCAACTGATATTGCCAACATCCTGGCAGATAGGATCAGTGTTAACTTTACCCCCCTCTCACCCATGAAAGAGCACATCTCTATAATGGAAGACTGCAAAGTTGCTGTCATCACAGCTGCACAGGTAAAAAACACTCTCCAAAGCCAGTATCACAGCAGCCATGGGACCAGATAACTTCCCAGGCTGTGTTCTACACAAGCCACAGAATGAACAGGCACCACACTGACGTACCATGTGCAGTCATAGCCTCACCTCATGCTTTGTGCCTGCTGAATGGTGCACAGTAACGGTTATCCCACTACACAAGGGTGGAGACACCACGGACCTGAGGAACTAGCGCCCCATTAGCCTGATGAGCCTGCTCTTCAAGGCCATGGAATGTATCATCATACAACTTATAAAAATTTACATTGGTAATCCCCAAACCCTGAACCACAACCATGTTGAGTTTGTAAAATGCAGATCATGTCTCCTAAACCTGATAGATGACATTGAAGCAGTCACCAGAACCATAGACAAGGGTAAGGTGGTTCGCACAGCCTATGTAGATCCTGCCACGGCTTACAACACCACCCCACACTCTGGAAATATAGATAAACCCACTAAACTAGGTATAAATTGCTATGTCACAAGATGGTTTGCCAACTGGCTCACCAACAGAACACACACTGTGAAAGTAGCAGACTCCAAGTATGACTTTGGACCAGTGACGAGTGCAGTACCACAGGGTCCAGTCCTGGGTCTTGTCCTGTTTAGTATCTACTTCCCTGAAGTAAACTTTAACATGGAAGGTCTGTGGCTACTGAAGTTTCCAGAGGACTGCAAGCTAGGAGCCATAATTGTAAACACTAAAGATGTGCACATCCTACAAAAGGGCCTCACTGAGATAGATGGCTGTTGTCAAAGCCATGGGCTCTAGCTCAATGCCAAAAGGTGCATTGTCATCCCCTTTGTTAAAAACTCTGTAGCCAAGAACTACAACATAGGCGGTAGTATACTTAACACTGAAAGTGTGACAAGAGACCTTGGGTCACAGGTGGACAGTGGACACAACTGTGATAATCACATCCCCACAATAGTCAGGAAACCCTCCTATGTGGCACACCTCATCACAAAATGTGTCTCATGCAGAATAGAAGAGGACATTGTTCCCCTCTACTCATCACTCACTAGAACTATAATAGAGTACAATGCCACTTTTGCTATGTACCTCACAAGACAACTACAACAACTGGAAAGCCTGCAGCAATACCTCACAAAGAGCATTAGTGGCCTGAAAAACATGCCATACACAGACCATCTCAAAATGCTCCATCCATACTCCCTTGCATATCGCCTACTCAGAGGTGTTCACTGCCTAACATACAAAGCTATGTCAAACCCAGAGCTGTTGGACATGCTCCACGTAAAACACTCACAATCCCTGTGACCTTCGGACCCAAAACCACAAGTGAAATACAAAAGGAAGGGGTGTACCCATTTACCTTATGGATACCCACACCTTCAGGTTAGTGGCACAGCATGAGGCCTTGGAGACCATGCAAGTGCAACTAACATTGGGCAAAGCTGCTCATCAGATTGTAGCCTGCTAAAGATCACCTACCTTGTCTCAGGAACCTCACTCAGTATTCCTGAGAACAGTGGAAAATATAAAGGTCCTATCAAACACCATTATATGAGGAGATTACAACTACCCAAACATTGAGTGGGAGGATTACTCATGTACAACGTCCTTTGCCCAATGTTTCCTAGAGTTTAAAAACTCTAACACCCTAGAATAGCTGGTCACCATGCCCACTAGAGGTGACAACATACTGGACATGATCATCACCAACATGGGGTACCAGTGTTCCACAACAGAGATAAACCCCTCGCTGGGAATATCAGATCATGAAGTAACCACACTGGACATCCACATCCCACCCCCCACCCAGTCAATGAAACCACTGTGAAGACATTTTCAAAAGCAAACTGCACACTTCCCAAGACCAAAGTGAAACGTTCCAAAGACCTCTTGCTATAGGATAATGGTATACAATCTGCCGAATCATTTACAAGTGCATCCTATGAGCATCTACAGGGATGCATGGAATGAGACATCACAAATAAAACCAAGATGCACTCCTCCAAAAATAAGAAAACAATCAGGTGTTCGTTGCCCATAAATAAGCTAGACATCAGAAGGAGGAAACGAACACATGATAGAGCCAACTTCACTAAAGGAAAGGCATCACTGATCATTATTAGGAAGAAACAATGATTGCTCATAAAATAATCCAAGGACAGTTTCTAAAGACAAATAGCCAAGGAATGTAAGAATAACAACCACAAAGCCTTCGGTAGCTATACCAGACATGTAGGTGTCAACTTCCAAATATGCTGTCAGTTACTGAAAAATGGCAAGAAATACACTGAACCAACTTTCATTGGCCACATCCTGGGGGACAAGTTCAGTGTAAACTCCCCCTCATCACCCCCAAAATGGCCTGTGTCCATCACAGAAGGATGCAGAGCCCCAGACGTCATGGACATGCAGGTAAAGACAGCCCTCTCCAAAGCTAAGAACACAGCATCAATGGGACTGGATTGTGTCCCAGGCTGCTTCTTACACTAGGCCCAAAAGGAACTACACCCTCACCTACATTCACTGTCCAGACTCAAGCGTACCACAGGCTACATACCCAAAGAATGGCATACACTAACAGTCATCCAGCTCCACAAAGGGGGTGCCACAACAGAACCTGGAAACCATTGCCCTATATGTCTACTCAGCCTGGTCTACAAAGCTATTGAGCAAATTGTCATGGAACCCATAAACAGAGACATTGGAGACCTCCAGACACTGGACTCTATACAACTTCACCTTGTTAAAGGCAGATCCTGGCTCCTAAACCTAGTTGACTTATTTCAAACAGTTACCAAGGACATAGATGGAGGTGAAAGTAGTCCACACAGTCCACCTGGACCTCACTAAGGACTTTCTACACCATTCCCCACTCTGTCATCATGGACAAGTGTACCAGCTTGAACATTAATAGCTATGTCACAGGATGGGTGGCCAAGGGGCTCACAGATCAAACACACATGTTCAGAGTTGCGGGTGCAATGTCCAACTCTAAGCCAGTCACAAATGGCATCCCACAGGTCTTGGTCCTGGGACCCCACCTGTTCAGTAGATACTGCTCAGAGGTACAGGCAAGCATGGGAGGTGTATGGCTGAACAGGTTTGCAGATGACTGCTAACTGTGGTCCATAATTGACTCTACGGCTGACACAGACATCCTCCAGAAGTGTCTTACAGAGACAGATACCTGGTGTCAAAACAATGCCCTCAAGCTGAATGCCAAAGAATGCATAGTCACCCCCTTTAGGTAAAACAAAGTACACACAAATTATCACATAGGTGGTAATCCAGTATGTACGGAGAAAGTCATTATAGCCCTGGGGACACAGGTAGATAGTAAACTCTCCTTTGATGATCACATGGCCAAAGTATTTAGACATTCCTTCTATGTAGCCCACCTAATGTCACCTAATGTAACCCACTTTGTATAGTCTGATGATGTCACCATCCTACAGATATACCTGTGGAAAAGTGAGCTCACAATAATGTGTATAGCGCATCATGTAAATGTGTATTCCTGTAATATCATAAAGTAATTAGGTAGGGGTTTGAATCCTGCACTTAACAAGTGTGTATTTTTGTGTGGTCTCCTTGGGAGGAGCAACCATTTTGGAGAGTAGTAAAAGACCTTAAAAGAGGTATACTAATCTTTGTCAAGTCTGATGATGTCACCATCCTACAAATATACCTGTAGAAAAAATGCTTCCCAATAATGTGTATAGTGCAACATGTTAATGCATGCTCCTCTAGCATCATGAAGTAATTAGGTAGGGGTTTGAATCCTGCACTTGACAACTGTGTGTGTTTGTGTGCAAACACTTTGGAGAGGAGCAACCATTTTGGAGAGTAGTAGAACACTTTAAAAGTGGCATACATACCTATGTCAAGTCTGATGATGTCACTATCCTACAAATATACCTGTGGAAAATGTTCCACCCAGTAATGTGTATAGCACATCGTGTTAATGCATACTTCTCTAGTATCATGAAGTAGTAAAGTAGGGGTTTGAATCCTGCACTTGACAACTGTTTGTGTCTAACTACCTTGGCAAAAAGCAACCTTTTTGGAGAGTAGTAGAACACCTTACAAGTGGTATACTTATCTTTGTCAAGTCTGATGATGTCACCATCCTACAAATACACCTGTGGAAAAGAGAGCTCCCAGTAATGTGTGTAGCATGTCATATCAATGCACACTCCTCTCATGAAGTCGTTAGGTATGGGTTTGAATCCTCCACTTGACAAGTGTGTGATCTCCTTGGTGAGGAGCAACCTTTTTGGAGAGTAGTAAAACACATTAAAAGTGGTATACTAATCTTTGTCAAGTCTGATGATGTCACCATCCTACAAATATACCTGTGGAAAAAAACCTCTAAGTAATGTGTATAGTGTGTCGTGTTAATGCATGCTCCTCTAGTATCACACAGTAGCTAGGTATGGGTTTGAATCCTGCACTTGACAAGTGTGTGACCTCCTTGGTGATGAGCAACCCTTTTGTAGAGTAGTAATAACACCTTAAAAGTGATATATATATATATATATATATATATATATATATATATATATATATATATATATATATATATCTTTGTCAAGTCTGATGATGTCACCATCCTACAAATATACCTGTGGAAAAAAGACCTCCCAGTAATTTGTATAGCGCGTCATGTTCATGCATATTCCTCTAGTATCATGAAGTAGTTAGGTAGGGGTTTGAATATTGCACTTGGTGAGTGTGTATGCTCTATGTGTGTGACACTGTTGGTCAATGTGTTGTGCGTTTTGCTTTTACTACTGTATGACATATCAGTATGCATTGCACATGTGAGGTAGCTGTGTGGCAAATACATATACGTACATGTTACCTCCATTATTGCATGTGTGGGAACCCTATTTTCTCCAAGAACACATCTGTCATCCTTGCCAGACTGTGCTGCTGCTTTCCAGACTTTAGGTCACATCTGTATGCTTGTGACAAGGCCAGCCACTGCAGTGATCCCTGGCCTAGGTCATCCGTGTCACACACACTCATTACGGTTTCTATTGAATTGTGTGAGTGAGGGTTTATGGCCGAGGTATATGTCAGACCTGTTCAAACACAGCAAAGTCTGTCAATGATGGCTATTCATTATAGGTGTACAACAACCTTTGTGGATATGCATGCGGACCCCTTATTGCTTATGTGATCCACCGAGGGATTTATAAATACCTTTGGAAATGTGATTATCAAAGGAGAGATGACGTAACACTTGGTTGCATGTACACATCGGTACGTGTTCATCATGTTGGTGGCTACTACCTATGTGGTACTGTGGAGATACTATGTTCCGTAAAGGTGGATCACTATTCTTTGGTTGGCTTATAGCTTTACAGCATGGGTTTGACAACAGGTATCTGTCTATATGATACCCTTGTGGAGGATGTGTGTGTCATCTGGAGAATGCATTATAGGCCACAGTATGCATTACCAGATGTGGACGGACATATCCCTACTGTGATTGCTTGTACCTAAGAGAGCTATATGCCAAACAGGAGTGGTCTCAGTAATGGGTGCAGGTGAATACCACTGGTTACTGGCATAGTATAGTACCTGAAGGATCCAAATGTTACTGTGTGTCCTACATCTGTGTGTCAGTTGTCAAGACATCATCTAATGATTGGTTATGGTCAGGCTGTTGAAGTTATGCATACTACCAGAATGCAAAACAATGACAGATAGTAACAGTATCACCCACAGCACAGTGTCAAACCATGTCATACACACATGTGTAGTCAAGTTCCGAAATGTGTGTAGTACAATGCATACTGGCCACCAACAGAAACTATGGAGTGTTACTGTGTAATACAGGGCATGTCACCCTGCCCATGTGTCCACTATGCATGTACATGCAGACAGTGCACCTCCACCATGTTCAGAAATGTACACCTGCAAATCTGTGCTACACACAATCCACATATACTGTCCACTCTCTAACACATGCTCTCAATACTACACACATCAGTCAAGTGGCACATGGGCAGACAATACACTATTGGAACTAACCCTGGTGTAAACAATACTACATTGACAATCATAGCTTTAATGCATCATGCCTGCTCAGCTACACCTTCAAGCATATCATTACACTCTACTGCTGACAACATGCTAACATTGCTATACTGCTATAAAGTCACCCTGTGCATCAGCACCATGGTAGCCTGTTCCTGCATCAATGTTACAGATGACAGGAGGTGGCACAGGTTTCATCATATGCACAGGGTGTGTTGTTGGTTTGTCAGAGGCCTACAGTGAGCCATACAATCGACATGTGTGTGTGTGTGTGTGTGTGTGTGTGTGTGTGTGTGTGTGTGTGTGTGTGTGTGTGTGTGTGAGGGCCAAGAGTACTGCTATGGGCCAATGTTGATGTAATGTGTGTGGGTATGTGTTAGCGCTAGGTGTCTGGTTTATGTGTGTGTGTGTCTGCATGCACACAGTTCCACCATGTGGCTGCCATATACGGGTATTTGTGGGACAGCTACAGACTGTACCTGCCAGGCTTTACAGAATACCATCTCTGGCCATGGATATGGTACCTGTGCCATGCAGGGGTGCTACTGACACTATCAGGTACTAGGCCAGACTGGGTACTATCCCAAGAGGTAGATGGATGTACACTGGACCCAGGTCCCTGCTGGGACTGTCCAGAGCCACGTGCACGTGGTCTTCTAGGACGTTCTATGGACAGCCCACCCCCAACATTGCTGGGGCTGGTACTGGCACTACGGGAGCAGCTGTGACTTGCGGGACATCCACGGCGACTGCCAGCTGCTGATGTTGCTGGCATATGTCCACGTCGATGACTCAACCGTCCTGCACTGTCCTGACACATGGACATGACATTGCAGAGGACATCTAATGTCTCACCCCAATCTCTATCAGTGACCTCAGTGTAATTACGGATGGCACCTGCTAGGTCATGGATACTGTCAATTATGGCGGTGTTATGTGCCCTCTGTGCCCTTAGTCCCTGTCTGGTGTACCGTTCCATATGTGCCTGTGCCTCCATGACAGCCTGAAACATGCGTGAAGTTGTAAGACCTGTGGCACGTCTGCCAGTGGCATGATGAGCAGCAGTGCTCCGATGAGAACCCCTGGACATCTGCCTGTGTGGTACCCTTCCAGATATCTGGGTATGGCTGCTGTGTCGGGATGCATGTGCCATAGATATCACACTGTCCTGGCCAATGCCGACTGTACACTGTCCCTCAGCTAAGGGCACACATGCACACATGCACACATGAACACATGCACTTATGCACACATGAACAAATGCACACATGAACACATGCACACATGCACACATGAACACATGCACACATAAACACATGAACACATGCACACATGAACACATGAACACATGCACACATGTACACTTGAACACATGAACACATGAACACATGCACACATGCACACAAATACACTCCTCACTAAAGCAGACACACACACACACACACTCACACCACCAGCAATCCAGAACATACTCAATAGTGGGTGATAGTGGGGTACAGTATCAAAAGCCAAACAGTTATATCACACATGTCAGCATGCAGGACGTGTGTTTCTCAACAGCATACAGTGCAAGTGTAGACAGCCCTTGCTAATAACAGTATACATGGCTTTGATGCATGTGTGTTGTTGTTCAGTGATTGGCCTCACCCTGGAACACAATGTGTACATGGACACAACATTGCTGTGCAAGTATTAAAAGCTCTGCAATGTCCTGTGCACCATCACTCACAGGTATTACATACCATGGCTGGATGTGTATCTGTGTGTCACATAGATATCCATTTCTGATTAGAGCGTCTGTGTCTTTAGCAAATAATTTTGGACACAGGTTTAGCACATGCATGCTATGTATACACACAGGATGAGGGGTGCATGTATACCTGATGGAATACCATTGCTCAACATAGCCATTGTACAGTGGTTATGGTGAGTGTAGGACATGTGGACATGCCAGCGCCAGCCATGACATGGCATGCTACAACACAACTGCAACATTAAACATCACACATACACAGTGTGTGTCATGTGACCTATACACTCAATAGCATTACAAGACATATATGTGTCACTTTGTACAAATGGTGATTGCTATGCATATTGTGTATAGGTGGATATGTTTGCACACACACAACATTGAGGTGCATAGCAATTAATGCTATGTGTACTACTGTGGTCACTGTAACTGGATGGGGTGTAGTACCATGAGCCATCATCATGCAGCATCATGTGGTCACTCAAGGCTTCTAATGTGTGCCAGACCCCATGCTGTACCGGAACTGCAGTACCATGGCTACATTCACCATTTCACAGCCAGTTGTTACATGGGTTTGTAAGGTGCCCAATAGGGGGCATTGCCTAACTTGAATGTGTTATGTGTTGAAGAGTGTCACACAGCCACATGAGAGGCCTCTACCCCTCAGGTATATTATGTGTGCTGTGTGGATGACATTTGAGATACTGGAGTGTGACCTTACAGCGGGTATCTGAATACACCATGTGTAGCATTTTAACGTGTACTGCGTATGACAAAGTTGTGTATGTTGTGTGCATGTGTATCAACTCTGCCTATCCAATATCCACTACAGTGTTGCCACAATTGTGTGGGATGCTCTGTGTATTGCATGTGTTTGAGGCAGCTACTCACATTACTGGGATGTGCATAGTCTCACAGCAAACATGAACAGCATGCATTATGTGTAGGTGTGTTACGTGTACATGGCCTACACCTCAACTAAGACATGCACATTTAATTAGCAATATTAAATGTAGAACACACTCACCAGCATGGATCTGCTGCCTTGCTGTCACACCAGAGGGACCTACAAGGATATGAGACAGTTTGTCAGTGGCAACAACTGTGGCATTGCTACTGTGTGTTTGCAATCTTACAGTAGTGCAATGGTTGACAGTCACATGCCTACAGATTATATTCCGAATTATTAGTATTGCACAACACTAGGCACCACATCTTCTAACTATACAGTACACATCTCACATAAGCATGCTCTACCAATAGAGGTAACAGTAGTCTACAGCTATTCCATGTTACCTGCACGCTCCATGTCAACTTGCTGGGTGGCTCCGGCCTCCATGATGATACATGTTAGTTGTTGTTGTTGTTGTTGGCCAGGAGCCACCTGGCTCAGGAGCAGCTCCTCCACTCTGGTGAGGGGGGAATGGATGGCTACCCCACCACCTGTGGCAAGCTGTTGTCTACAGATATCAGACGCACACTGCCGGACATGTCTAATTAAATCACTGCAGTGATGGCGTCCCTGCTCATATGTCCGGTTATGCATGCCTATGTTATTTACCCTACGGACAAGATCTTGCCACAGTACAGACCGCTCATGCTGGTCCTGGCTGGTTCTTGAGAATAGCAGGGCAAAGTGCTGCACCAGGCTTGTGGTTATCTGTTCCTCCTCTGCTGGGCTATAGGTGGGATTATGATGGTGGGACATGACCCTGGAAGACAATGAAACAATATACGTGAGCAAGTCATGTGGCACACTTAACATTCTAAAGTACAGATATCAATTAACTGCCATATATAGCAACCGATTGGCTGCCAGAGGATTCACACTTTCAATACCACATATCAGTGCTCAACCCACAACTGCCTGACAGTGCCTGGCACACTCTATATATCAAACCATGTTTTGCACAGCAACACAGATAAATCAGTATGTAAGACTATACAACAGTACATGGCACACTGTATGCAACACAATGCACCACCTAGCCACAGGAGGTATATATCAAGCTAATGCATAAAGAAATATGTAATCCATTGCAATGATTGTAAAGTCCAGTTACAGTATTACCAGTATACCACACTGTCGTTGATGGCAAACCCCTGCCTAACATATGTGCACATTCATTAATATAGGTGGCATACTGCTGTACTAGACTATACATGTTGCTAGATACGCACTTATATCCTGTAACACACATATGACCGAGGCCATGGTACAGGCATACCCACACACACATCAGACATACATACCAGACACAAAGATATGGCAACCCAGATGACCTTTACCTGTGTACCATACAGTACTGTGTGTCAGTAGTTACAAAACCTTATGCCTGAGGTATGCAATCTGTGAGGACTACAGGGAACACACAAAACAGTGGTTCCAAGAAATGTGGACATACACCATACTGTGCTGTTTAGGCATACAGCTTCAGGTAGTACTACAGTTCATACAGGAGTTGGATTCACCAGCAGTAACACACAATAAGCATACATGTACTGCTTTAGCCTACAATGGGACACCCCAGTCGACACCAAGGGACTATGTCAGACCATATGGCATACTGCTTTTTCTGCCTAGCAATAGCATACACATCTTTTGCTGGGATCACAGCTAGGACACATAATACCATGACAGAAACAGTTTCCCACTAAGCTATCACACATATACAGAACTCTGACACATTCACCAACACATTCACAATCACACTCAGTCAACCTCACATAACAATTATTGCAACAAGTACATGTGGGTGTGTATTGGTTCATAAGTAGGTAATAGGCTATTGGGCCTAGGGCCTATAGAAATCTAGCCATACACTATCCTGACCTTTGACACACAGGTAATTTCATTTCACGTGGCCCTGTCAAGCAGAGCCACAGAGGTGATTCCCAGGGTGTATTTCCTATCTCCCATACAATTATCAGAATTATTTATGATGACTGCTAATTAGGAGCTTTGTTTGCTATTGATAGGTGGTTTGTTCCAGAGTATGGGATGTCCCTGAGATAGGAATCTATCCCTCCAGCATGTGCTGTTTATTGAGGTCAGAAGGTTTAGGTCTCTAGAGCGTGTAGCTCATAGGGATTGTGATCTGTTTACGTGGAGCATGTCCAACAGCTCTGGGTTTGACATAGCTTTGTATGTTAGGCAGAGGTCACCTCTGGGTAGGCGGTATGCGACACAGTCTAGCTGTGGTTTTGTGAGACGGTCTGCATAGGGCATCTGTTTGAGGCCGGTATTACTATTTGTGAGGTATGTCTGTGTCCTTTCCAGTTGTTGTAGATGTCTTGTGAGGTACATACCACATGGGGCATTGTACTCTATAATGGGTTTTATGTGTGATGAGTAGAGGGGAACACTGACCTATATTTCCCTGGATGACACACCTTTTGTGATGACGTGTGCCACATAGACAGATTACATGACTAGTGTGGCACTGTGATTATCAAAGGGGAGACTACTGTCCACCTGTGTCCCATGGTCTCTTATCACACCTTTGGTGTTAAGTAGACTACCATTTATGTGGTAGTTAATGGGTACAGAGTTTTTGCAAGAAGGGATGCCAATGCAGTGTCAACATTGAGCTTGAGTCCATGGCTTTGTCACCAGGCATCTGTTGCAGTAAATATGACCCTGTCTCTCTCTCTGTCTCTCTCTCTCTTTCTACATAATATATATATATATATATATATATATATATATATATATATATATATATACACACACACACATACATATAAACATCCATTGGTGTACGTATAGATATACATATAGGCACATATAAAGTCCACCTTTCATGGTGAGAATATCAATTATGCGAAGGTTGTGAGGTATACAGTTATGTCATAATATTGCACAGTGTTGTGGGGAATGCATTGAAGGTGTTCTCAGCCCATGTAGCTTTAGCAGGCCTCACTGGCTGCAGCACTGCAAACCTGACGAATCATACCCACAGCGTTTAACCACCACATGTCATATACCAGCACTGTATGCTGTCTTGTTTGCCACACACTACAACCTACATAGAAATATGCACATAACAACCTTCAACAACATATATATGTCCGCCCTTCACAAACAGTTGCAGTATGTCCCTTGCTCTATGCACATGTACAGATGCTAATATATCTGACACAGACAGATCTCTCCGTATGTGTGTGCCATACACACACAAGGTCCACACTGCTGTAAGTTCGTGTACCTCATGGCTGACCTGTTGGGCCTTGCTGCAACATGAACAGGTGTCACATGTGAGCACACAGTAATATTAGAGGGTGTATATATAGCTACAAATGCTAGATTAGCATACTAGCCTGGTACAGCTGTTGCCAATGCTAAGCTACACTTTAATATGACTGTCATGCATTTGTTACTCTGTCACATCCATGTTTATATAACTGTATACGCTACTCCCCCAAACAGACATACACACTACTGTACAGAACACAGATAACATGGATCAGATATTTGACTTTTAATGCTGAACTACATATGTCACAGTCATATCCCACTGCACACAGCTACAAACTGATTTCTCCATGCCAGTAGTTATGCAGGGCATCTGTGTATTGATATGTACTGCCGCCACATATGGATGATTCAAACTATATAGAGTACTCTTCAAAAACATTTGCTACATTCCAGTAAATACATATCTGTTACATACCTTTCCTTTGTATGTGTTTGTATTTGTCAGTTCCGTGTGTTTTGTAATTATTATTTTCTTTTTTATATCTTATTTTTTTTTCAATCTATTTTTTTCAATATATTTTTTTCAATATATATTTTTTAAAGTATATATATTTTTTTCAATATATTCTTTTTTATCTTTTTTTCAATATATTACTTTTTCTTTCAATATATTTTTTTAGATCATTTTTCTTTTTTTCTGTTGCTGTTGTCTGTGACTGTGTCTCTCTCTCTCTCTTTTTCTCTCTCGCTCTCTCTCTCTCCGTACCTGCAATGAAATGATTGCATGTGTGGACAGCAAGTACAGCCTGCTTTTATAGGTATCTGCACATGTGCATGTGATGGCCTCTGCACCAATTGGTGGCCACCATTTGGCAATTGCATGCAGCCTGCTGTGTGGTACTTGCAGTACTCACTGTCATAGCAACCCAATGCTATAAATTGCTAAGTCAGGTAGGCATAGCCCTTTCAGATTTCCAAAGTGGGGACCATGCTTGTTTGCTGTGGACACCATTGTGTAAGTCAGAAGGTTGGTATACTTCTTATAACTGATGCTAGGGGTGTAGCCAGTGATTTGAATGTTGTACTCAGACCTGAATGTTGCCACTTCCAGTACACAGTTGTCAGTGTAGAATTGTACTCACCCCTACAAATGCTAACATAAGATACATGGGAGTATATAGTTTCTTTTCTACTTATACAATTAGCTGCCATACATACATAGTTATTGAGATGTTTTCATTTGGCACATGAACTGTTTGTGAACTGCTATACTGTGGATATTAATGTACTCACTTCTGCACAGTTTGTGCTTTTTATTTTGTTGACATTAGCACAGGATGCTCATGTAACTGGACAATTCCAGTACTGAGTATGCCTACCTACATCCTTGCTGGAACTTGAACACACAGGTATTTTGTACATTTGGGTGGGGATTGTCCTGCTATGATACTGTGTGGGGGTTGTAAAGTGCTGCTGTAACATTATTTACTGCTAGAATGTCTGGTTCTGTTATCACAGTCATGTAATGCAATTCCACAACAACTGCTGGTAAAGTTCCACAGGACAGATTTTATGTTATGGCATTCCTATCTTTCTTTACATTCACTCATTCTGATGCATGATATATATATTTCAGCAACAACCTGCTGTATATCTACTGTGACTTAGTGGTATTTCATGCAGTCTAGTGTGCCCAAGGTCTGGGGTTCGAGACTGACAGTGGTGTTTTATTTTGCTGCTGAGCAGAACAAGGGCCTTCACATGCAGGGTGGCTAAGGCACTTTTAAGCAGTTGTAAGTGGGTTTGCACGGGATTGTGTGAAGCTTAGCAATACTTAGCTAAGCGCACACAAGCGCACACTCGCGCAAACCCGCTAACTACTGCTTAAAAGTGCTTACTCCCACTAACCCCCATGCTAATTTCTTTGAAAGAAAAGAAAATGGGGAGATACGAAAGTGGTGAAAAAGGGGCACAAAGAGGGAAAACAGCTAGGGATGTGCAGGACGGGTGTAGGGAAGGTCCATAGCTGCCCATTTCTTTAACAGCAACAGCTGTGCATATACTAGAAATTTGGAGGGAAAATTGAAACCTTCCACCCCTGAGAGAGGGGTGAGGACAACAAAGTATGCTGTACTGCCAATTAAATTTCAGTTTATGTGTCCAGCGGACATGTGTGCAAAATGGGCAGCTATGTATGGGGCGTAATTTTTTTGTGGGAGCAGATTGCCCATTTTTTTTTTCATGTGAGAGTGGAATGTGGGGTAGGGGAAGTAGGTATATTTGAGGAGGTAGGTTGGGGAGGTAAACAGGCAAGACAAACAAGACACATACAGGGGTGGAATATGACACATGGGGTGGGTGAACACCATTGACGGGGAAGGATGTTTGGAAATCACAAGCCCATGAGCCCACAGATGGCAACAGTGGAACTGAGATCCCCACCCATGGGCAGTCACCACTGCACCTTCAGAGCCCATAGGGTGGCTGTGCTGGGGGCTGCATAGGAGGAGCAGGCTCACCCATGAGTCATGCCACTCTTGCCTCAAGCTGGCGTAGAGGATCATCGACTGAACGCTGGATCTCCCTATGCACCACAGCCCGGACCGTTCGGTGGGTGATAGGTGGCCCTCCTCTGGCCATGCTTGCATGGGGGGGATGAGCCCCATCCCCTGCAGTGTTTCCACCTGAAGGTGGCACAGAGCCAATGGAGGAGGAGGTCCTGGGCTGGGCACCAGACCTGCTGGTGCCAGGTGCCATTGCCAGCTGAGGTGGGACAGGTGGGTCCACTGGGACCGGCCTTCCCATACGTTCTATGTTTAGGAGGATTTAATGACAATATGGGTTGGTAACAACCAACAGCATTCCAAATTAGTTGTAACAGCATGCAGTAATATTCCCATTAACCCAACACACCAGAGTTCCAACAGTTGAACAGCAAGTATAACACATGCATATATAGAACAACAGTGGACATTCCAACAGCATGTAGGATTGATTGGTGGCAACAAGCCACCAAGATTGTGGTGTTTTAACAGGGCACATGCATCAAAGTAAATGCAGATATTTATAAACCAATAGGACATATGTCCCAACAAATTTTTTGAGATCAGACATACCCATTGAGGTGTGGAATTGCATTGTTTATGCACATACAGTAGGGTGTAAAAAGATACCTCCATTAACAACGTATATGTACTTATAGTTTACACTACATTCCTATTGACTGCAGGTATATATCCCCTACATGTATTATTACACTAGGCAAAGTCCATTAAGTTGTGAAATGGGTTTTGCTACTTCCTTATATATCTGACCTGTATCTGACATACAAACTGTCCAGGATGCAGATGTTACTGCTATGTATTTATATATTTTATTATATTTATATATCTACATATCTGGATGTGTTCAGGTGACATTATCAGTTATATTTCTACAGCCCCCTACATTTCTAGCAGCACACTGACATTTCTGGGGAACACATTAACAAGCTACTCGTGTGCCAGATTTACCTATACATGCCAGCCATTAACCAACAGCTGAGGACTGTATATATGTGTCACAGCTACTGGCACTCCCTTCATCCACTTTATATGGGCCTGCCCAAGTGTGGGTTGACAGGGCTTAATACAACAGTACTATTTATATAATGCAAGAGTACAACAACATTTCAAACAAAGTGACATGGACACACTCCAGGAATTATACCTTTATTAATTACAGTACACACTTTTCTAGAGGCTCTCTCATTTATTTGATATTACAGTGCATGCAGAAGACCTATTCAAGACGTATAATACCTTTATTAATGGGTTACAACACTCTTTTTCAGGCTCTCTCACTTATTTTATATAACAGTACATGCAGATAAATTATTCAGGACTTATTTCACCTTTATTAATGGGTTACAACACTCTTTTTCAGGCTCTTTCACTTATTTTATATAACAGTACATGCAGAATAATTACTAACCTGCCTGGTGGCGCAGCCTTAGCAGCTTATCTGCATAGGTTTGCTGATTCGCAGCACAGACACCTGCAGGGATATTGAGACATACCTATCCATAATATAGACGACAATAGCAATTCTTACATATTCCATTCCATGGCTACCTACTCAGTAGTGGGGCATTTTCATTCCCATGGGCCTCCTGTATCCATTGGTTCAGTTGGTCCTGCTTGCATCTCTTCAGGTCTGTGTGGTGGTGTCTGACCTGCTCACCACTCTGAGGGACACCTGTGGCACTGGTGAGATAATGTGCTAGACGGTTCCAGGCTTCCGCTTTGTACTCAGTGCCTTGAAACTGACCCTGCAGGAGTCTTGCATCAAGATGATGGACGAGGAGCCAAACCATTACTTTTAACTCCGGAATGCCCCACCGTTGTGCTCAAAAAGGAGAGCCCTCTCTAACACTGACCATTCTGACTGCAGATGGGAGCTACAACCAGTTATGGCAATTATTCCCGCCTATGGAGCTTAAATATGTCTCATTTCCCGCATTTATTTGTGATTGTCCGGTTTTGAAAATTCTCAGCTGAGTGCACACCTGCTTAGCACTGGGTAAACTTTGATTAATATGTATATGTGTGTTGCCAGTGCATGAACAGCAAAAGCTGTCATGGCTTAGTGGTCCAGTACTGTGATTATGGTGCACAGTATCCCGGGTTCGAGGCCTGTCATTGCTTTTTATTTTACTACTGGCCTGACCGGCTAGGAGGTGTGGCTGTGTTTAGCTGACTTTGCTCAACTTTGCCCAACGTTGCTCTACGTTGCTCTATGTTGCCTGACATTGCCCAACATTGCATTAGTTAGCACGGTGCGCAGCTTCGCGCAAACATGTTTTGTTTGCACTAGTTGGAGCGATGCGCAACTCCGCACAAAGCCATTTCGCTATTTAAAGCAGTGCTACGCTATGGGCAATTATTCTTAAATGTGCTTAATACTGGTAAACGTTGCTTAGCAGTGCTTCACATTGCTTAAGATACGTTACTTATGCATTCATCAGTATGCATGACCATTTCACCTTCTTATATATATATATATATATATATATATATATATATATATATATATATATATATATATATTATATATATCTATATAAAATATCATTCACTACTACATAGGCCATTTCAATGCATTTTACTAAAATTTAAAAGGTAAATGTCAGGAATTATTTTTATACACCGATTTCCTACAGAAAATGGAAAGGGGAGTGGTGGGACTCGAACCGGGAATGCTTCCTCTTTGTGTGAAGGCTCTACCACTACGCTATTACTATTTGGCTTAATTTGCATATAAGTAGTTTAGTATCCTTTTCGATGTCTAAACTGCTAACTATAGCTAAGCAATGGGCAAACCCGCGCACACACGTGCAAATACGGGCAGCTATATCGGGAATAATAAAAAAAATAAGTTTTACATTTTATTATATTTGTACAGGGGTTTAGAATGTGGGGGAGTGTAGTGTTGGGGATATACACATTTGAGCAGACTCGCTCATGTCTGGTGACATTTGCAGATTTAGGCACTTGCAGGGGCGTGGATATTTGGACTGCTCGGCAGTCTGACACACCCCCTGCACTCGTGCACGCTCCGTGTTAGCCTTAGAGTTGAGTCAGCATGCCCTCATGAATATGCATGGTGTGCTGACGTCATACTCTTCAGCTGCAGTTTCCGTGTAAGACTTATTTAATCTTACACGGAGGATTACTGAATCCCTGCCACAGTCATTGAAACTGCATTGAAACAGTGACAGATAAAGTTTACATTTGGGCTATTTAGAAACCATAGGCCCCTTGTACACATCTTTAGGACCACATAGACAAGCATGTGTTCTTTGAATCACCTTCCTGATTGTACTAAATTATATTCCTTGTATAATACAGTACTACTTGTTAGAGTGTGTTTTAAATTTATACTTTTGAACATTTTTCCAGTAAGTAATAAAACAAAATATATGAAGCAGTAATGAAAAAACTGTCTATTCCAGAACATTTCAACCATAAAAGACCACTCAATATCTGTCAATTCTACAATCTCTGCTGAAGTAAAGATCATCTGAATAATTCCACATTAAAGAGATTTGTAACTAATAAAGAAGTGCCTGCTGCCCTTGAAGAATAAATTTCTTAGGTTACATAAAAAAGGGTAAGCTGGTAATACTGCAATAAGGAATGGATGGCAAACCGACAACAACTGCAATGGAAAATCATCCAAAGGAGGACACACTCAGGACTGCAGTACTCCCACAGCCGTTAAACTACAACACAGTATCAAAAATTAATTTCTCTGGTGTGGAAGTAGAACCCCATAGCCTTCTGCATAAAAAAAGTATGTTACCTGTTGTGCTACTAACACTGCTTTCACAGGATATAGCACAACAGTGATGATCATTTGCTGAACAAAACACTTACACATTGAAAACAGACTGAAAATGAGCAGCAGCAAACTTCTCTTCCCTTGAAGCTCACAATTCATTGAAAAGGCACTGAAGCTCACAATTCTTTGAAAATGCACTGAAACTCACAATTCTTTGAAAATGCACTGAAACTCAATCCTTTGAAAATGCACTTTGAGTGCCCTGGTATTCGGAGTAGAGAATTCAGGCTTTTGTCTCCTGTAACTAAGGTACAGGGTTTGAGCCTAAGCAAATTACCCAACCTAGCATCCCTAACTAGGACATTTCACACATACACATGAGATTCATTCAGTTGTAACCCAACCAGACCAGACGAGGGTAAGGTGGTTCATACAGCCTATCTAGATCTTGCCAAGGCTTTCAACACCATCCCCCACACTGGAATTATAGATAAACTCACTAAACTAGGTATAAATCCCTATGTCACAAAATGGGTTGCCAACTGGCTCACTGACAAAACCCACACTGTGAAAGTAACAGACTCCAAATCCGACTTCAGACCAGTGACAAGTGGAGTACCACAGGGTTCAGTCCTGGGTCCTCTCCTGTTTGGTATCTACTTCTCTGAAGTACAGGCTAACACAGAAGGTCTTTGGCTAATGAAGTCTGCAGATGACTGCAAACTAGGAGCCATAATCAAAACTCCTAACAATGTGGACATCCTACAAAAGGGCCTCACTGAGACAGATGCCTGGTGTCAAAGCAATGGCCTCAAGCTCAGTGCCAAAAAGTGCATTGTCATCCCCTTTGGTAAAAACTCTGTACCCATGAACTACCACATAGGCGTTAGTCTACTTAACACCATAAGTGTGATAAGAGACCTTGGGACACAGGTGGACAGTAGTCTCTCCTTCGATAATCACATCACCACAGTAGTCAGGAAATCCTTCTATGTGGCACACCTCATCACAAAAGATTTCTCGTCCAGGAAAAAAGAGGTCATTGTTCCCCTCTACGCATCACTCATTAGACCCATTATAGAGTACAATGTCCCTTTTGGTATGTACCTCACAAGACATCTACAACAACTGGAAAGGCCACAGAAATACCTCACAAAGAGGATTACCAGCCTCAAACAGATGCCCTACGCAGACCATATAAAAAAACTACAGCTTTAATTTTTTTTTATTTATTTTATTTTACATTTGTTTACCGGGCTAGTCCAACTGGATACATGTCCATTTTCAGTGGAGGCCCAGGGAGAAAAGCTCCGCTACAATACTACTTAGGTAAAAATAAACAAAATGTACCAAATAACATACAAATTAATAATAGATTAATCCATTGCATATCGCCTACTCAGAGGCAATCTCTGCCTAACTTACAAAGCTATGTCAAACCCAGAGCTGTTGGACATGCTCCACTTAAAGAAATCTCAATCCCTCCGAGCTACATGCTCTAGAGACTTAAACCTTGTCACCACAATAAACAGAACATGCTGGAGGGATAGATTCCTGTCCCAGAGACTTCCCATACTCTTGAACAAACTACCTATCTATATCAAACAAAGCTCCTCATTAGCACTCTTCAAGAAAAATCTTGATGATTGGATGAGAAATAGGAAATTCACCCCGAGGATCACTTCTGTGGCTCTGCTCGACAGGGACACAGGAAAATAATTTTCTTGGGTGGCGAAAGCCAGGGTACCTTTTTGGCTAGGCTTATATAGGCCCTAGGGCCAATAACCTAGTACCTACCTATGAACCTATGAACCTATGTACTGTAATCCTGATAATCTCCTGAGATACACACACAGATTAATTCAGTCATAACCCTGATAATCCACTGTCATAGCAGAAAGGAATAAGCATTTGTTATGTTTAAATTCCATATTATCAAAAAAAAAATCATGATCTTATATGTACTATTGTTATAAGTACTTGTATGCTTAATTTACAATGTTCAATGATTTTATGTTTATATGTATCATGCTGTGTTTTTCTCAATAACAATGTTTATATTACATCATGTATGTTCTGTATTAATTTTTTTTTCTTGGAACTTTCCTCCCTATGGCTCCACTAAAAATGGGCTCTTCATGACCCAGTGGACTTCCCCGGTCATCAAACAGAAAATAAATAAATAAATAAATTACACATGCATGGACATGGATAAGAAGAAGCAATAGCAGGTGGTGTGTACACTGATGCACTCACAGAAACAAAGGTCAAAGGGTGCTCATTCGCTTAAAGAAGAATAAACTCCCTTAAAGAAGAAATTTATTTTTTTAATTAAAAAATAAGTGTTGTGGCAGCCCACAGATCAGTGGCCCCCCTCCAGCCAATGGGTCTTAGGTGGCTGCCTAGGTCACCTGGTGCTGGAGTAAGGTCTAGTGACCTGCATTGATGTTACTATTGTCTGACCCAGTAAAGAAGTACTGCATGTGGACACATGTTAAGGAAAACTTGGAACCGTCACAGACCTTAACTTTCTATGATTATTACAATGGAATTACACATTAATCAGTGTTAAGAAAGTACACCTTTTTGACACTGGCAGCCCAGCTATCTGGAATTTTGTAAATAATTCTATGTCATTTGTGAATATTGATATGATTTATGCAGAAGTATGTGCTGAACAGGGTTCGTACAGTACTGAGCTTCAAGAATGTAACCACAGCATTCCCTGCTGGAACATAGAAGATTAACTTGCAAAACTTCAAGAAAATAAGTTGAAATTAATTTTTTTATGATTATGTTATAAAAGTTAGTTTAAATGCAGCAAGGAAATAGGATGTCTAGAACTAGGGATGCCATCTGCATTGTTTTGTAAGTGTTTTATTGTTTTATGACTTTCAAGATCTGCAAAGTTTTGAGAGAGATGTATTTTTAACACATAGATGTTAAATTTTGTTAGTTTCTGTTTTAGCCTGGGAACTGAAGTCAGCTGACAAAAAGTGATGTCATCCAAGCTAACAGCAGTAATATTTGATATTGATTTAAGAACTCTCTCAGAGAGACTGTGCATTTTGTATTTTGTCTTGAACCTAGCAAAAACATCCATTCATCATCACCATCTGCACTTGCCTTGCTCTAAGTATGGTTTAGGGCATAGTATCTCTTTTAGATATAGGTAGGAATATAGTAAAGATTAGTTTAGATGTTTTCGGTATTGAGACTGTCCTGCAATGTTGTTTTAAAATATTTCCTGTGATTTTGAACTCTGTCATTACTGTGCTGATTGAGTATTGTCTTGTTCTTTTATTAATAATTATTAAATATATTTAAACCTATCTTTGTGGCTGATATTTTTGAGACATATTTAAGCTCTTATAGTACTTACATATGTAATTGGTGACACTGTACAGGCCACTCCTAGATAGCCTTGCATGTCTTGGTCAGACTACCATTTGCATTAATAGTAACATTACACAGTAGGATTGGACACACTTTGTTAAGGGCCTTATAGTAGCTGATGAGAGTGGCTGGTGGCAGCTGAAACTACCTTATAGTCTGGGCAGCCTTTCCCAGGTGTACGTGTGTGTGTTTGCATATAAATCAAATCTCAAAATGTGTGTGTCAGCTACTTGGGCAAGGACATGAAGCACTGGTTGGACAGAGAGGGTGCTGGAGGTCTTAGCTTGGCCACTCGGCTGAGATCTCAACGCTATAGCTGTGGCAGTGGGGAATCTTATTGGGGATCTGGAGAAAGAGGAAGAAAGCAGCCCCAGACTGACTGTGATCTCTGTGTGCTCTTAAGAGAAATTGCACTTTACTGTGTGTGTATTTGTCATTCTCCCAGTGTGTACATCCCCTAGCTGTTGCCAGTGCTGAGGACTGTGGCTCCTTTATTACTGGGCCAGTGTAGAGGCATCACAGCCTTAAAGCACAATCTGGAAGAATTGCAGAGAACAATAAAATGTGTAGTCATCAGCACCCTATGCACTGAAGGTGTTAATGCACCCCAAAAATTAAATGCAAGTACAGATTACTCCCTGAGTTAGTATGTGACCTTGTAAAATAATCATATTAACTAAAGAAAATCAAAATGCTTTGTCCACATACATTGTCTATATCAAGGAGTCAGTGGGATTTGAACCTACGGATAATAAACCTCCATACACATTGCAACATTGCTTAATGAAAAAATGCTTAGTCATCCATGGCCTTTGAGCTGTAGGCATTATTGCGCTCCAGTAATGAAATACATACTTAGATTACTCCCTGAGTTAGTACATAATCTTACAAAATAATCATATTAAATAAAGACAATCAGATTGTTTTCTCCATATATGTTGTGCATACCAAGGAGTTAGTGGAATTTGAACCTACAAATAATCAAACTCCATATAGAGTGTGCCAATACTTCACCATATGAGTTAATGGACATCACTGTATACTTATGGATGAACAGCTTTTGTGAATGACTAGCACTTTTATTTGGATTTGTGAAATACCAGCATTCCTTCATAGCACCTGCTGTTATTTAAATATCCTGCTTACCTGCTTGTTTGGCCAAACTAGTGTGCAGATAACTTCACTATGAGCAGTTAGACATCCATCAAAATTTAACTGTAATATTTTTAATGTCATTACAATTTCCCTATTCATATTCATAGTAGTACATATATTATATATAGAATTGCAATGGACCCTACTTTATCTCACAATATATATATTCAGTAAATGCTGACAGTAAGTACTAGGTGTTAAGATATGGATTATGGCACTTACTGTAGGCATCTGAGGCCTGACATCAAACCTCTGTGATCCTATTCTACTGGTCATCCCTGCCCCTATGGTGAAGATCTTTAAAATGATGCCAGACCTGCATGCTATACTGTAGATACTGATACATCCAAGGAGTTCCTTTGCAATCCATTTCCAAATGTCAGTTTGAGCGAAATTCCTGGGGTTTGCTTGCATCTTCCTCTCATGCCCATTGTAGATGGCCAGCATCTGATAGGTCTCATCATCAGTTCATTTGGGCACATGGACATGCCACAACCTCCCCTCAGTCAACATAGCCTCAAAACTCTTAGTAAAGATGTTCAAAAGTCACAGTCTGAAAATTGCTCACTGAGGTCCCGCTCAGTTTGAAGGTAACAATGGTATGACAGGAAAATGAATCAACATCACATTTTAAAAATGGCACATATAGGGTGGTAGCAGACTATTGGTGGGCATCAGACATGTGTTACAGATGTTTTCATCCAATGATGACTATTAGGTATTTGTGCTGAGCACTATACAGTTTTGCAGAGCTATTGCTTAATGCACAGAGATTCGAGAACTTAAGTGAACATTCACTGATGGAATTCCAAAACACTGTATGTTAATGACGCTGCTTAATTATATATGGCACAGATGGTTCTTAATAGGCATTGCTCTGAGCTAAGCTCACTGTTAGGTATAGCTGCCTGACTGCATTTATTTAAAAGGTAAGCTATCTTGAGGTCAGCTGTCTGTATTGCTTTTGTGGAATACAATGCTCGTTATTACTCTACTATGTTCATAGTTTGTGTGAAACCTCTAACACATATTTCATCTATTTTTTTGTTTGGGAAGTTCTATGCAACTCAACATGTCAGTTACATAAAGAATGGGAGTAGACTTTTCCAATATGCATACATATGGGTACATATCCATCACTATCATAAGGAATGGATGGCAAACTGACAACAGCTTCAATGACAAATCATCCAAAGGAGAACACACTCAGGATTGCAGTACTCCCACAACCCTTAAACTACAACACAGTATCAAAAATTAATTTCCCTGGTGTAAAAGTAGAACCCATAGCCTTCTGCATCAAGAAAGAGTATGTTACCTGCTGTGCTACAAACACTGCTTTCACAGGATATAGCACAACAGTGATGATCATTTGCTGAACAAAACACTTACACATTGAAAACAGACTGAAAATGAGCAGCAGCAAACTTCTCTTCCCTTGAAGCTCACAATTCCTTGAAAAGGCACTGAAGCTCACAATTCTTGAACATGCAATGAAGCTCACAATTCCTTGAAAATACACTGAAGCTAACACTTCCTTGAAAATGCACTGAAACTCAATCCTTTGAAAATGCACTTTGAGTGCCCTGGTATCTGGAGTAGAGAATTCAGGCCTTTATCTCCAGTAACTAAGGTACAGGGTTTGAGCATAAACAAATTACCCAACCTACCATCCCTAACTAGGACATTTAACACATACAGTTTGTGCTGATCTTTGTCACAGACTACATTGACATCTGTTATATATCTCACATGACATGTATCAAGATGTGGAATGGCTTAATGGCACTGCACATCTACTGTATGCTGCTGATAATACACATGGATTAGGGATTCTGACATGTTTTCTTTGTTCCTTATGCTGATCTGTACATGATGGTAATAAAAAAAATATATATATATATATATATATATATATATATATATATATATACATATATATATATCATGGATTGTTTTGCATAGCAGTTCATTGTATATGAGAGGCACGGCATTACACTGACATATGGTTTAAAGGTTAATATGTCATTATGTGTACCTCCTGTAAAAAATCTGATATTTGCATATCACCCTTTTTCACACGCCTAGTCATCAGTATGTGAACCTCCTGTAATAAAATATGATATGCACATATCACCTTTTTTCAGATATCTAGTCATAACAGGTCAGATAAGTTTTCCACAAGGGAAAATTAAATCATAATTGAGGCTTTTTACCATCACAGCTGAAATTTGCTAGGATGGAGGGGTGATATTGTATGCAGGCAGCAAATGTAGAGAGACATTACCGACATGTTCAATGCTGTGGGTGGACACAACCATTCCAGAAAGGCATGCTGTTGATATTCCTCCAACATGATCCTGTTTGCAGCCAACATACTCCACTGCTATGAGAGATACAGAAGAATGCCTCCAGAGGTGGGCCACAATTGTCTCCCTGGATGAGATAAAGATCTCCCTAGCCTCACACTATAACAACTACCAGGACTGGCATATAACCGATGTAGGTAGTGAGACAGGTTTTCCAGAAAGTATAGGTATATCCAGCATTTAAAAATGCTGAAGCATACTCCAGTTTTCATTCAAGGACATTAATTCACACATGTAGGGCAAAACACTCCAAATGTGGACACACACAGTTAGTGTTAGATCATGTTTTTTACCTAAACAAGATGTAGATAACAATGTTGTATGTTTTAATTGCACAGGACTATCAATGTCAGGCCACCAGCGACACTCATTATGTAAGTTTCTCAGTAGTCTGTTCATGTGATCAAAAGACTGTGTGTGCCTCTGCCTCCTGGTATGCCTGAAGTGTATTCTCACATGTTGTTTGAGTTCCATTTTAACCTACAGGTCCGTCACTGCATCAAATGGTGCAGTCATCTACAAGCATGGACAAACTTGGTAAGTTAGTTCATAGTGCAACACAATTTAGCATAACCCTGACTTTCAAAATTAATGTTGACTTGTTCATCTTGCTGCATCAGTTGCATCCTATGGAATATCTTTGCCCATCCAATATATCCATAGCTTATATGCTGTGTTGCACATTATTGTCCATGCTACATGATGACATGTATGTGTTTGCTACATGTCTCTTTTTACAAGACAGCGGCATTTTAACCCTCTCCACTGGCAGTAGAGTCAGAAGAGGACATGTTAGCTATGTTGTTTAGTGTGTTTGTTTTCACATTGTCTGTCATATTTGCTTGATATGTGACTGGCATGGCATATTTCTTCTCTATAGAGCCCCGCACCCCTCACAGCCATGCTGATGTAGTCAGTCATTATCAACATAATAAACCATTGTAGTTATATTGCTATCTAATAATGTCAGTCATATAATGGCTCATTTGCCCTCTGAGAAAGTATATTAGTTGTCTCATCTATCTCTATTTGCAGCACATCCTCATTCAGTAGCCCATCAACAGATCCAGAGGTGGGATGTGATGTGCCTCACTCTGATAGTGCAGTCAGTGTCACGTGGGGCACTACAATGATTTCATTTTCCAGCCCAGAAGGGGACAGTCGGGTTTTTCATGGTATAGCCTTCTATTGGGAGGATATTGTGTCTAGCCATTCTGATGATGTGGGAGCATCAGATAATGGACATGATGAAAACCATGACTCACTGTCCCATGTTGAGTCTGGTACTGATGGTGGCTCTTGCCCATGACAAACTGATATTGCTCCCCCCCCACAGGCGAACCTACATGATCAATGCTTCGGGTGGACACAGCCATTCCATGGAGGCCTGCTGGCAACATTGCTGCAAACTGATCATCAGTGCAGCCAACAGAGTCCACTGCTCATCAGGTAAGTGTCTTGGCAGTTTGTTTGTGTGATCAGTGCACTTTGTGTGCCTCTGCCTCCTGATATACCTGAGGTGTATACATACATGTTGCTTGTGTTCCATTTTACCATATAGCTACATCATTGTGTCAGATGTGGGAGTGCATGTGTGAGTATAGATGATGTGCATGGATGCATATCAGATGGTGTATGCTTGCTGTTACAGGCTCAAGAATGTTTTCACCTACATTCTGGCTCTGGCCTGCATGCATTTGCCCATACTACCAATCATGCAGCACACCAGCTGTGTATGTTACATGAAGGTCAGAAGAATAGACATGGTGAGGTCATGGCAGTACTGGCTGCACAGCATGACAGTGTAGTATATTTCGTTGCACACACTGTTGAAAGCCTTCTTATACCAGTGCAAGAGCAGTGCCATAGTACAAACCATTTGTTACATGCCCTGACCTTACTGAGCAAAATACATAGAGTGGGGAAAGGCAGACCCCACCAGCAGACTCATACATGGCCCTCATATATCATTGTCTGTGCTGTAACATACATGCACATCTGCTATTGGCCGACCTATTCTGAACCCAGTGGTTATGTCCAGACAGACACATCACACAACTGCTCCTACTCATACTGTGTCCCACATTGTGGGCCTAGTGTCTCCATATATGGCAAGGAAGCCAGGACTGTGGTGTAAGCTATCAACATGGATGTCCTAGACAGTATTACAGTAACACTGAGACCTGATCCAATGTTTGTCCTGTTGTGTCATTCTGACCCTGTGGCAATGATGACCGCTATGCTGGCAACTGCCTACTACATCTGTAAGTGGTCAAATGGGGTCCTAGACAGAGTAAAGTTTCAGCCTCCCCCCAAATCCGCTTCCCCAACAAGCTCCTTCCACCATCCCAACCATTCCAGTGTTCCATTACTTGGCTATCTTTCCCCAGTTACTATAAACACTGTTGAAACCCGTTGGTGTGCATACTATTTTCTACTTTATTTCTGAAGTGATTATAGACATTTAGATTTTATTTAAAATGTATATTTCAAAGTTTATAGTACAAACACTGGTGGCCATTTGATAAACAAAACAATAAAGTCTCATAATGAAAATGGACTTAGCATGAGCAGCAGTAAGCTTCTCTGCCCTTGAAACTCACATTTATTGAAACTGCATTGAAACCTACATTCATAGAACATGTATCTGGCCAGTGGAGGATTAAGTGTACCTTTGGGCTGTTAGCACCCCTGCAACATATTTCTAGGACCATGTATAAATGTAGGTGTTCTTTGATTCACCCTCCTGATTGTATTAAATTATATTATTTGTTTGATACACAACCACTTGTTAGAGTGTGTTTTAAATTTGTAATTTCTAAGATTTTTCTAGTAAGCAGTGAAAGGAAATGTACGAAACAATGACAAAAACTACCAATTTCAGAAAATTTCAACCATAAAAGGCCACTCAAACTGCTGTCATTATAATCAACCAATATCAGTTAATATGCACAATCTTTGCAGATGTAAAAGTAATCGGAATAATTCCACATTAAAGAGAATGGTAACTAATGAAAAGGTTGCTTGCTGGCAAACAATTTTGCATTTCTTTGCTTCATCTAAAAATTCAGTGTCTGCTGCCCTTGAAGAATAAATTGCCTATGTTGCCTAAAAATGGTGTGTCAACAATCAAGCTACCTAGTGTGGGAAGAGAACCCACAGCCTTCTGCACCAAACGTAAGTATGCCACCTGTTGCACTTCTGACACTAAACAATGTAACTCTGAAACTCTATGGCCTACATTGTAGTCTTCAGTGATTTACAAAAAAAAGAGAGAGAAGCTTAAAAGAACAGTTGGTGTGGAGGTTTAATTAAGGTACTTGCTTGCTAATAATTTATTGGGATATTTCACACACACACACACACACACACACACACACACACACACACACACACACACACACACACACACACACACACACATACATCTACTCACTGGAACAACTCCAGTTGGGCTTGGCTGCTGCACACACACCATCTGCTCTACTCAGGTCTGTTTCCAGTGGACCAGTTCTAGTCAGGGGATTAGATGCTGCACACACACCATCTTCTGTGGCTTACAGTGCATCATTGCTGTCTCCTGCAAGGTCTATCACTAACAAAGCTGCATTTATTGATTAGGAGCAGGAGATGTGTGGGTGTACATCTAATCATAATGTAAGCAAAGGCAGTGCACAGTTCATTAGTGCTTTGGATAAAAGTCACACTTGCCAAATTTACACTTCATGGATATATTAGATATGAGCATTGTTTGTCACATCACCCCTTTATTTAGTCCAAACATTTTGGAATATAATAGTGGAAGAGTTTTTTTTTTTTTAATCATACCTGTGTATGTGTATGTATAGCTATAACGTAAACAAAATCAACATACATTGCATTAGTCCATTGGATAAAATCTGCCTTTTCATTATTAGCATTCCTATGCATGCAATACATGAATACTGTTTGTTATTTTCTCTTTCAAATTAATTAAATGTTTGCATACAGAAAGGTGATCTACTGTAGACAATACCTTGCATTCCAGTTCAAAGTTTAGTTTCTCACTAAGTGCCTAGGTAAGGAAACAGGACTATGTTTTCCTTTGCTGAGAGTATATCTGACAGAGCCCAAGCTAATTAGTTAAAGAATTTCTTACAAACTTTAGAGCACTGTATGTGAGTGAATTTTTTTAACAAAGTAGTAGACATAGCATTTTTATTAAGAATCTCACCAGTTTAGAGGGTGGAGTTGCGCACTGCTCATCTTTTTTCACAGTTTATTTTTGATAAGATCTCTAAATGTCTAGTTACATCATATCACTGAAAAACCCAGCAACTTTTATCTTCCCAAATCATAACAAACAACAATGCTATTCACCACCCATATAGTGGCCACCCTGCTTTTTTTTCTCAAGTAACTGTGAGGTCACCACTTGTCAGAGAAAAAAAAACATGCAGCATGAAGCCTGAAGCAAAAGAGATCACCATGCAAACCAGAGATTATACACAAAATGTGTCCAATTTCACTACAAGCTCATTTCAAAAACATGATGTTCTGAGACAGTAACAGTATAAGGAAAAGACTGGTAGGGCATGCTGGGAAGACTGGATATACTGGAACGATGACTGTGTTTGAAGTCAGAATCATAAGCAGAAAATGTCACTGCAAACACCATGAAAAGCTTACGTATTCAATTCCCTTTGGCACTGACAGCCTCAGCCATGGCAACATCTGACCCGACTGAAACTCTTCTGATACTGATTAGTACAGACTAGAATTGTAGATGGTGTAGGCTGTGCGTGTGTGTGTGTGTGTGTGTGTGTGTGTGTGTGTGTGTGTGTGTGTGTGTGTGTGTGTGTGTGTTTGACATATTTTCACCACATATGGCAGTGAACAGCATACTGAGAAACCTCATTTCAAAGCAAACAAACTTGCATGTCTCAGGATACTTGCCTCCAAGATAATCCCAAGATATATAGGAAGCATAGTTTTTGTTTCTCAGTCTGCCATATCCAGAATGCAAATGCAGTTTTGGGATATAATCATGTACAACAGAACAAAACAGAATTTATACAAATTTCAC
The DNA here is from genome assembly GCF_019279795.1 of Protopterus annectens. Lineage (NCBI taxonomy): Eukaryota > Metazoa > Chordata > Ceratodontiformes > Protopteridae > Protopterus > Protopterus annectens. The sequence goes on along the minus strand of NC_056731.1, from coordinate 1,758,133,004 downwards.
AGGCAGCAGAGAAACAGCATACCTTTGTGCAGTGGTTCAGTAACATCTTCCAAGTACCAGCTACCACTGGTGCAACAGACTGAACACAGACTGCAGTAAAAGCATCATTATGTCCTGATGTGTCTGTTTATGCTAACAGGGAGCCAGCAGGCTGGTATTCCATCATATGACACATACTTTGGAGTGATAAGACCATCCTTAATATTTACATGAATTATCAGGGTACTGAGGACAACCATGCAATGTGTAACCTTTACTGTCTTTTTAGGGATGGTCAGTGCACACATGACCATTGCCTAGGTAAATAGACTGCCAATGCAATGGCAAGAAATATGAAAGACCACCCATCTTAAAAAGCTGGAATATTCACATCAATCCATATGCCTTCTGCAAATGACTTTGTATATTAATTACAGTCAGGAATGAAGATACCAACTTGGCATCCAGCTACAGTATTTAATAATCATACACACTGAAGAAAATAACTACTGGAGCAAAAAATTATGAATAATTAAAAATGTAATACTTTATTAATAAGCCTTAAAAAGCTCCTTCTTGCTTTCTCATGTAGCTACAAAGAAGCAACTTTAACCAAGTGAATAAATATATGTAAATAATTAATAACAACCAAATGAAAAACATTCTTATTTAATATTAGTCCTTTCCAAAAATTGTTTTAAACAGCTTTCTACAGGAACTTAAATTATATATTTGAACTTTATCATTATAAAAATATATCTATATCTAGATACAGGCATAAATATAGACATTATATATATATATATATATATATATATATATATATATATATATATATATATATATAAATACACACACATATATATATATATATATATATATATATATATATATATATATATATATATATATATATACACACACACACCACACACACACACACACACACACACACACACACACACACACACACACACACACACACACACAGCTTAGTCCAGATATTTATTTAAACCTTTAAACCCAAAACAGTTGCCAATGTAAAGATTAATATAAGGACTGCATAAACTCTGGTGCAAATTCAATAAAGCTTGCAGTCATTTTTTCCATGTGTGCATCGCAGCATGATGCAAACAAGGGTGCAGCATGTTTTAGATTTGGTAAACTCCATGTAGCAGCTGACAATCACACGCACTCATGAGCAATTACGGAAACTTTCGTGGAATGCAAATTTTAGAGTAAGTAGCTGAAATTTATACTAATAAACATGGTAGAGTGATCCAACAACCTTAAATACATCTATGTAGACTCCGTGTCCATGTTGGTAGTGTATAAGGAGTCTACTCTGAAGCAAGGGCATGTAAATGTCCAGAAATATAAACAGAATTCCTATGAAAAGGTAACAGCACACACATATAATGGGTGATGTATACACTGTGGATGTCTGAAAACATCAGGTAGGATGGGTCAGATTGCTGGAAATTTGAGGGTTTTTTTTTTACCTCATGTCTGCACAGTGCGCCACTTGCTGCAAAAGGTTTTAAATATGATTAACAGAAACTTCATGTAAAAGAGTAGTTTAATGTGCTGTCACCATGGGTAAAGTAATACCCTGCCTCGTGCCTTTAAAATCGTTCTTCCGTGTTGCTGACCAGCTTACACAGCTACTGACCTTGTTGATTCCAAGCTGTCAGGATTGTTATTATGCAAATGAGTTCAAAATCAGTGGATTTGTTGAATCACAAAAAAGTAGGAACCATTTAGGGATGTTCAATTTGTGTAAGCTCCTACATGGTGTTTATGGTTCCAATGAATGTCATTGACATGGGGGGAGGTGTCAGGTAAATTTCTATTTTTTTTGTGCATTGTGCATGTTTGCTCAGTGCACTGCTTGCTGCAAATGGTTTTGGTGATGCATACCTTGTTTGTGTGACTAGACCAGCCACATATCAGACATGAGGTATGCATTCAATTAATATTGCTGGGTACTGTTGGACATCAGACAAACCCAGTAAGTGGGGCTGTGCTCTGCTAATAGCCTCAAGTTATGGGACTTTGTGAAACTACTCCTGTGGTGACAAGTGTTAAGAACTGAACTAGAGTGCAGATAATCCTGAGCTTTCATCCAGGGCATGGCAACTTTTTTCATACTGTTCTGACATTGCAGCTTATACAAATAAAGTATAACTTGCAGTAATTAGTGTTTTCTGTACATTTCATGACAACAGGGATGAAAATATAAAATTTTGACATGGCTTACCTTAGTTATGCACAGCTGTGCTCTGCTGGATGAGCACTACTGCACAGTGAAGTAGGAACTTTAAATCTTGTTAATTGTATCCTAAGCAGGTGAATTGCATCTTAATTAGCCAACCCTACATGGTGGACATACTCAAGAAATATATAAATTATGTATACAGCCTACATTCTGATTTTTCCTTGATACCTCAAGACCATAGCAATCAAGACTTGGAAATTTTAACTGAGATAATGACAGGGGCTGCTGTGGCTATTTTACATCTGTATGTGCTTGAGGCTAAAGCCAATACTGCTGGTGCTGCTGACAATAGGCCTGGGCTGAGAAGGAGAACAGAGTTAAGGTCCAGGGTAATCTTTCAGGTGCTACATGAGCTGGAGATTGTAGAGCACTACAGGTTGGACAGGGACATATTACAAGAAATCTGTGTGCTTTGCCGACCTCAGCTGACAGCCAGAGACAACCAAGTGGAACCCATCCCAGTTGAAAATAAGGTATGTGTAGCCTCATGATATTAGCTACAGGTACTTTTCAAAGACCAACTGGGGACATGATGGAGGTGTCACATGCATTAGCATCCAAGATACTCCACCATTTCCTGGATGCTATGCTCCTACATGCCAGTAAGCACATATCTTTTCCACATTCTCCTGAGGAGAGGGCCAGCAATATGCAATGGCTTTACCATGTAGTACACTACCCTGAAGTACTGGGTGCCATAGATTGCACTCATGTACTTCAAGGCACCAACTAGTGAGCTGGGGAGAATCTACATTAACCGCAAGGGATACCATTCTATCAACTGCCAAGTCATGTGCAATGCCCAAGGGATTATCTTGATTGTGTGTGCTGGCAACCCTGGAAGTTATCATGACTGCCATGTCTGGCACACATCACAGCTGTACCAGATGTTTGCTAGGGTGGACATTCCACAGGGCCATTTACTGGGGGATGCTGGCTATGCCCTGGAACCGTGGATGATGACACCCATCAGAAATGCATGCACACCAATGGAAGAATGCCATAATGAGGCACACACACAAACTAGGACCATCATAGAGTCTGTGTTTAGGCTTCTGAAGTCACAGTTCCAGTGCCTAGATATAATCGGTGAAGCCTTGCAGTATACTCCATGCACACATACACAAATATTCATAATATGTGCTATGCTACACAATCTGATCCTGCAAAAATAGCTGCAGCAGGTCCAACAAGGGGAAGGGACACACATCCTCTTACCAATGCCTATGTCACCACAGTCACAGTAGGACTTGGAGGAGGAACCCCCAGCTGCTGTAAGCACTCTTCACAGTGAAGATGTTGATGTCTGTGAAGTCACAGAAACCTGGTTCAAGGCTGCATTAAGTACTTTGGCCTTGCAAGGCTACAATGACTTCCAAACATCCAGACACCAAATGGAAGTTGTGTGAAACACAGGAGGTGTCTTATCTATTTACATTGAAGATTAGTACACCTCAAGACTGTTTAGTGAAGGTAACTATATGGAGTTATTCTATGCCCGACATACTGTGGATAGGCAACATCTTCATGTTATCGCCATTAATTGGTCACCGTCCATAAACACGAAAGGCCACACAGCTTATATATTACTACATGGATGGAACAATTAAAGTGGAACAAAACAACCCAGGCAGGAGTCAGTGAAAGTATTCATCCATTGATCAGGATAACTATAGGACAACAGACTCACTTGCACAATATTACCAGGAGTTTGTGAACTGAAATGCCATGGAAGAAATAGTGCACCACCCCACAAGATTATCTCATATTCCAGACCTGTACTTCAACAATATGAGTGAACAATGTCATGGCACATGTGTAGTGCCTGCACTGTAAATCCAACCATAAGGCAGTGTGTTTTGAAGTGATATAGCTACTGAACTCCCCAAAGGAGAAGTCAGGTTCAAAATCACCATCCAAGGTAACTAGTCCATCCTAAGGGATGGTCTAATCTACTTCCAAGACACAGTTTCCACAAAGGACATTGACAGCTATAGTAACTTTCTACCTGATGCCCTGTCTATATATCTACACAAATGTATACACATAGCCATACCTGATGGGCTCAAACTAAGATCCTCCAGAAAATACAAACCATACTGGTGGATGTTTGTCATTACTACATTAGTAAATGAAAGAAGCTGCTGTTTACAAATACAACATTGAGAAACCAGGACTGGAAGGCCACTCTCCTCAGTATAAACATGCAAATAAGCCACCTTCAAAAACCTTCACAGAGTAACTATCCTAATAATTTACACAATAACATATCCAGGGATAACCATAAAACTTTCTTCATGTACATCTGCAAAGTGATATATATATATATATATATATATATATATATATATATATATATATATATATATATATATATATTTATATAACTTGAGATGTATATGGATCCATTTGTGTATGGTAGCACACACACTGACCTAGTGTAAATTCCAAACTTGCTAGCAGACGAGTTTGGCTTACAATTGATCCCCCTGCCACCACCAAACCTACTATAAACCATGTGTGCAACATCACCTTTAACCTGTGGTATGTACAATGAGAAATTTATCACTGCCTTCTGCAAGGCTAGGAGCACAGTCTCCATGGGACCAGATGGCATTCTGGTTCTTCATGTGCTTCAACAGTGAACTATCCCACTAGGCACCATAGTCAACCACAGTCTGAATACTGCTGTTGTCCACACTGAATGGAATACAGTGACCATTTTCCAACCACACAATGGATTGGCAAAATACAAGTGTAATTACAGAACCATAACTTTATGCAATCTCTGCCGTAAGGCAATGGTTAAAATTTGCATGCATCTCAGACACAAAGAAATAGATGACCTTCAAGCACTAGATGTGTTCCATTTAGGTGTTCTAAAAGGTATCTTGTGGCTGCAAAACCTGGTGGGATTCAAGACTGTGACCAGAAATATACACAAAGTCAAAGCTGTGCACACATCCTATCGTAACTTAGCCAAGACCTTCAACACAATCCAACATTTGGTCTCACTGGGAAACTAACCAAGATGAATATCAAATCCTATGTTATCAGTTGGTTTACAAATAGGATCACAGACCAACAACATTCAATCACAGTGTGAGACGTCACCTCAAGCAGCACACATGTCACTTGTGTGGTAACATTAGTGTCAGTGCTGTGGCCTCTCATGTTTGACATACATGTCTCAGAAGTCCTGACTAAAACAGAGGGTCTGTGGCACTAATGAATGCTGACAAAGCCATGGGTGTTACATGAGCTGCACAGAAATGCATCAGCATATCCTGTGGTAATAATAAATGTTCCTGCTTATTATAAAATAACCAGGAGTACACTGTTCCCCACTTTTGTATTGATAGACCTTGGAACACATGTCGACTGTAACCTGAGTCTACTGTGGTGAGGTGGGCATTCTGCATCTTACATCTGATTAGCATGGCATTACATCAATAGCAATGTATGTTATCAATCCCCTATGTATGTTATCAAGCCCCTAAACTCATTCGTCATCAGCCGTATTAATGAATATAATCCTCCCTTTGATATGTATTGTACCAGACACCTGCACCAGCTTGACAGACCTCAGACATGTCTGAGTAATAAAACATCAGAGATTCTCCAACAAGTGTCTTCTGTGGGCAGACTGAAGTAGCTGATACTGTGTACAGTATCATATAGATAGCAATTATGTATGCCTTACAGGGTTATCTGTGACCAAAATGGGTTGAACATACTGCACATCCCCAAGTAATCTGGGACTAGAGTTACCTGTTCCAGGGACCTCAATGTACACTATGACATACATAGGACATGCTGGAGAGACAGATATATCTCTCAAAGATTGTCACTCTTCTGCAGTAGATTTCAAATCCGTGTCAAGCAGAGCATCTACATTACCCTGTTTAAACACAGCCTGGATGACTTGATATGAAAACATTATCTGGCATGGATCACTGCTGTTCTGTCCTGGACATGGATAGTCCTTGTTAGACAAAACTTGGCCATGCATTATGTCTGTCTTTGAATATTATATTGTGAAGTAATGGCTATGCTTCCACACCATCAGGTCAATACCCTAATCATATCCTATGAACCTTGGAACCTATGGTGATGTACATAAAGGAACATTATATGTATTACCATTCTGATGAGATTTGTCTTCAGTGCTGACATACAATCCTGAGATCTGAATCTGATGGGTTGACTTTGGATGTGCACCCATACGTTTGTACTGAAAAATCCTTAAAGAGAAAGTTATATATATTAATGAGATGCATTTAATTGTCTAACTTCACAGCCCTTGCAAAAGCATCCAATATAAATTAGATAAATTATTATGCTAGTAACTGTCTAAATGGCTATGTACAATCTAAATGACAGGTACAACTTTCAATCCAACAGCACAAATGGAGTTAATAAAGTCATGTTAACATAGATAGTCACCCTGCGCATCAGACACATAGCTTTAGTATCCCTGAATTCAAAAGATAGATGACAGGAATGTGGCACAGTTATCATCACTTGCACAGGGTGTTGTGTGGGGGTGTAGGAGGCCTAGGCTGACACAAAAGGTTGATGAGTGTGTGTGTGAGTAAGCAAGATAAGTGGGCAAAATGGACCATGTAAATGTTGCTTATGTGTCTGTATGTGCCCTCTGTATGACAGTGGAGTGTGAGTGCCTGCATGAACACAGCCAAGCTCAGTGTTAGCCCTACATGTCTGTATGTTGGAGAGCTGTGAGCTGGGCATGGTAGTACTGACAATTCATCATCTCTGCCCCGAAGCACAAGAACTGGCTCTGCCAGGTGTTGCACTGGCACCTCTACGCCCAAGGTCAGATGCTGTGCTACTACCTAAAGGTGACCAATGTCTGCTTGACATGCACTCTTCATGGGAATGCCCAGAACTATGACCCCATGGCCTGCTACATCTGTGTGTGGACAGCACACTTCTTGCTGGTGCAGTGAATCCACTGTCACTATGGGAGCGTGATCGGGCATGGACACATTGACTCTTAGCAGATGTAGTTGCTGACGTACGCCCATGAGGCCGACACTCCCCTCCCAGCAGACATTCCATCACAACGTGAATTTCATGACAGATACTCTGTGCTCCCTCACAGACACATCCTGTTCCAACATATCATTCATCCAATCCAGGGAATCAACAACATGGTGGACGCAGTCACGGATGTCAGACTGTGCTACATCTATAACCCGGAGAATTCTTCTGGAGTTCCTTTCTGAACATGCCTGTGCCTCTATGATGGCCCTAAACATATTTTGAGTTACACATGATTTGACACCTACAGTAGTTTGGGGAGGGATAGCGGGTCTATATTAGAACACTGAACATTCAAAATGTCGAGTGTTCTAATATCAAACCCTATGTATTGAAAATGTAAAACATCGAACATTCAGAACAGCGAATTTTTTCCTAGGGAAAAAAATTTGCTGTTCCAAAACACATACACACAACACAAGCACACCAAACAAACAGCAATCCACACACATACACCTAAACTCTTACACCTAACCTTAAACTAAACTATACATACACCACTAACTATCCACTTACCTTAACCCAAACCCTAACCCTAAGGTCCGTCACTATCGCACAGTCACCTCACCCGCGGCCTAACTCTAACTCACCTACCCTGCCCTAACCCTCATGTTCACACAATCGCATACTTACCTGACCCCGCGCCCTAACCCTAACTCACCTAACCCGCCCTCACCCTCACCTCCACACAATCACACACTTACCTGAACCCGACCCATAACTTTCCACCACAGTGCTGAAAATACCAAAGCAACAGAAATGGACAACTGAATTCTTTCCCTAGGAAAAAATTTGGTTTTCTGTTTCTTCGATATTTTCAGCGTTCGCTGAAAATGGGTCAATATTAGAACACTCAAAATTTTGAACGTTCAGTGTTCTAATATAGACCCGGGATAGCAGGCCTTTTCCAGGCACCCTATCAATCCACTTGTGTGGCACCTCACTAACAGTTTGGCTATGGCTAGTGTCAACAGTCAATGAAGCTGCAGTAGCCACACTTCCCTGGTCAATGTCCAAACTCTCCAACTGTCCAATATCTATGGGCTCAGTGGACTGGGTATGCGTAGGCATACTGGATGTGTCTGGTGATAATGAGAGGGGTTGCTGAATGTCAACCTCGGTGCCAGAATCAGCCTCTGCAACCCCCAGCTGTGCCTCACTTTGGCCACCATCATCATCAGAGTCTGATGCGACACTGACATCAGGTGGTGTAGGGGGCACAGAAACACTTCCATGTTCACCTGTGATAAAAGGAAAGAAAACAGGAATACATTAATTTAATACCTGCATTACTATGCTGTAATATACATTAAACAATTTACACTGCTGTCATTATTACATACATTCATACCTGTCAACCTCTTACAGCAAGGAATGTGGACAAAGACATGAATAATGGTGAACAAAGACCCAAGAATAGTTATCATGTGACATTTCGCCCTTATAAACCTCGAAAGGTGATAGAATAAAAGGTAATGCTTCACCATGACATTCATGATGGTTATGCAGTCTGAATGTGAGATGTCTGTCATTACTTTATGTCTCCAATCTTTAATGACTTGTCAATAGTTTGCAACTCAATCACTATGACTTATATACGGGCCACACATTTGGACATTCTGCAAATATCTGTATAGCTGACAAGTATGCAGGCAGTACAGCAATCCATATAGCAGGCCTGAGATGACACTTTAGCAGATATGTTGGAATATATCTACATTAATGACATAAATGTATTCTGCTTACCAACTGCAGGAGCCTTGATGGTCCTGAAAAGGTAAAGGGGGAAGTAATAGCAACAGCACCACATTTAACAGTATAACAGAGAGTAATACTTTTAATAGTCTATATCTACAGTAATTGCAATGTTAACAAGAATGTGTCTGACAACCTGTAAATGACCTTAAAACTGCAGCTATCTTAAATACCCCCACCAAAAAAAAAACAACCTGACAATATATCAACTACATACACTATTACAGAATGAATGCAACAGTATTCTACTGATGATCTAACAAAGCCTATCTTGAAGCTCCTTCCGAGATGCAGGAGTGGCACCTATGTCCAGAACATACTGGTTAATGGACTACTGAGAGCTGTCCCGTGTGCCAGGAACTTTTTGGTGACAGTGAGAGGTTGTCCTGCTGCATGCCCACCACCAGTGACCTGATGACCACATGTCACTTCAGCAGCACACCTCCTTGCAGCATGAATCATGTCCATGGCTTTGTGTCACACCTGTTCATAGCTGCAATTCTGTCACCCAATTGCATTGATATTTTGGACCAATTTGTCCCACTGGGCTGCACTTTCTTACATATTGGCCCACACCTCTGGACATCAGGACTGCACGATGTTGTTGTAATGTTTCAGTTATGAGGTCATTCTGTGCCTCAGAAAATGGGGGCCTATGGTGAGCAGGCATATTGTTTACTGAAAGACAAAATAATGATAACACATATAAAGATCACATAAGTACAAATAAATTGTGCACAGATAAAGCAGCACAGGAAGGCTTTCTGTATTCCCCACTTGATTACATTTTAAAGATTCAACAGGTGGTCAACAAATAACATGGGGGCTACAAAACAAGGAGAGTAGCATGATGAGCATGTCCTTGTCTGTGCCATAACAGATACTCACCTATGCTCACACACCCAACACAACAGTCCATTCTAGTTTGTGCCATAGTAGGAACTCACCCCCCCAAAAAAACAAAATGTGCTAACCAAACAACAGTGTAATATTAAATTGCTGTCAAAGGACCTATCCATGAAACATATGTACATAGTTATCACACAGCATTAGACCTTCGGCCTACTCTACATCCGCTATACCTCTCAAATGCCTGGAAAACAAAGGCATGTCATGAGTGCAGTTCTAACAAATGCTTACTGATTTACTTCACATTATTCCTAAGTAAACTCCAACATATGCATTATTTAGGTAACAAAATGGATACATACCTGATGGAGTACAATACTCCTTTGTTGAAATATACTGCTTCAAAATAAATGTGTAATTGAGTTTGATTTATGAAACAACTCTCACTCATATTGGTTTGCCTAGCTACACATTTGTCTTTTTATAATGGTGTACATTAGAAATTGATTGCATCTGACATAGTCTGTGCTTCAGAGATGCTAATTGCAGAATACACTGCTGAATTACATACTAATCAACCAATCGTGTGGATCTACTCAACAAGATATAAGGCAGCAGTGTAGACTCCATGCCCTTTCTTATATGCGGAGTGAGGAAATAATGGAGTACAGATACAATGTAAGTACTGGCAGATTGTAAATAGCAGCTACAATTTACATACATTTGTGTATGCTATAGACTGTAGCCAATGCTGCTGCTGCCAACAGCAATAGACAGAGAGGGTGAAGACTTTGCAGGCTGACTACACAGTAAAGAAACTGTGGGATCTCTGGCAGCCTTGAGTCAGGTACAGAGCCAAATGCAAGGAACCCATCCCAGTGGAAAATAAGGTATGTTTTGAAGGTAGTATGTTAGCCACAGGTACCCTTAACAGACTACCAGGAGACATGCTAGGTCTGTCACAGGCATCAGCATCCAGGATTTTCTGAACATTCCTGCATGCTATGTTACAACATGGCAGAGAGCACATATATTTTAACAAAAGTTCTGAGGACTGGATCACAAGTATGCTGCAACTGTATCATATATCACACTACTCTCCAGTAATATTGCTGTCATGTACACATGAGAACAACACCTGGGGAACAGGCTAGGGTCACCATAAACCATAATGTCTACCACATGAACAACGGCCAAGTCATGTGTAATGTCATGGAACTCTGTGCTGGCAAATCTTGGAGTTAGCATGACTCCCTTATGTGCCATATTCCCCAACTGCACCAGATGTGTGCTATAGGAGATATCTCCAAGTCTCACTTAGGTGTGGATGCATGTTATGCACTGGAGTCATGGCTGATGAAACCCATCTGAAATGCAACACACACACACACACACACACACACACACACACACACACACACACACACACACACACACACACACACACACACACAGGAACACCGTAACAAGACACACACACAGTCCAACGTGTAATTTCATAGAATATGTTTTTGAGCTACTGCAACAACAGTGCCAGCCCCTACATAACTCTGGACGAGGGCACAATTATGACCCACCAACATTTCCCTCACTGCCATAGTATGTGCTATGCTACCTAAATTAATATAGTGGAAACAGCTGCAGCAGGATCATCAAGGGTACAGGGAATACATCCTACCGACAATGTTAAGGTCACCACAGCCACAGGCCAATGATGACTCAAAAGAGGAACCAGCAGCAGGTGTGGTTGTAGGCAGATATAGCCATGCTCAGTAAGTCCTTGCATTGGCTATAAGACAAGCCACAGCACACTGACTCAACACCTAGGAGGCTAAAACCATCCTCCAACATCACTATACATCTGTACTAGGGATGCATTAGCGATAACAGTTCTCAACCCAAACTATATCATACAACAGACAGGATGCCAGACATGTAGAGTAACCAGACCAACACAGTCTTGTTACTGCCATAGCAGACACACATCTCAACTCACCCATCCCCAAAAGAACAGTCAGTGCTTGTTTGTGACATCCAACCTGTCTTTCCTTAGTTGGCAGCCGCAAATCATATTATTCCCAGTTAATATCCTTTGACATTGTATATGCAATGATATTGAATGGTGTGCACACTGTATGTCCCAGACTACTGGACAGATAACAATGAATGATCAAGAAACACAGACATGTAAAATAGTGCTGTATATTTGCAAACAAGCATCATAATGGGATGTATAATCAGTAAGTGCAGTATTTTAAAAGCGAAACATTTCACTAAATGTACAGGTAATGTAATATTTTATTACGACTGCACATAATTTTCAATTTGATTGTATGCTGGACATCCCTCTCACATGTACAGGTTTTCACAGAATATCTAGATGTTGGACTCATACATTTGGTCTGTTTCTCATAAAATTGTGGTTTTCTGGTACATCACTGGCAAATCATTGAGGACTGAAGTCAGGAAATAACGGCACGCATTTGAGTTTCAGCCTTCATATCCTTCAGAAGAGTCATACTAATGCATAACCTATTATTCTGTCCACTTCCTAAGTATGTAAGAGCAATATTTAAAGAGTGTCCCTGTTTTAGGCCTTTGTCCCCACATTATTTTTGCCTTTGTTCAAATTCATTGTTCTAAGAGGTTGAGCAGTATGGTGCTGGATGCCTGTTGGTGCTTGCTATAAAGATGCATGTTTTAAACAGAACGTTAAGCCTCCTATCCTGTGTTTGGCATGTGCATTGGATGGTGAATTGGATTGTAGAACTATGTGGGGATATTTCCTGTGTAGTAACATAGTCTAGTAGTCTATGTGATACTTTGATTTTATATTCTGCCTATTATCACTTGTTTGTATCTCAATATTTGGAGCCACTGTTTGTGCATTGCTGTGTGTAGCACAAATGGTGTCAGCTTTGTGCAGCTGGATTGCATGCACAGCAGCAGTGTACAAACTGTAGAAGTGGACTGTCTAGGTAGCAGACAGTACCCAGACATCTAAAAATAGACCTGGGATGCATTTTCTTAATGTCAGTCAGCATAGTGCAAATCTACTAAGCACAATTGCACTGCGTGTAACATTGAGAACCTCAGGATAAATATTAATGTAGTAGACTTTCATGTAACTATTCTTGAGACTGCAGATGGTAAGTGTTGGCCTGAAGTTCACATGGCCCTGGGTGCTGATACAAGGATTGCAACTTGTATTTTACTAATCTGCCCTTGCATTACATAGTAATGTAATTAAACATACACATGTATTCTTTAATCCTTCTACTGGCAACAGCTGTGAGTGTAGGATGTAGAATATGAACAGCCAAAGCATGTGTTTCAAGGGAATTGAGTATGTGACAGTTTGTATAAACTGAGATGTACTGAGTACTGTGAACTCTGAACTGTGAGTAATGGAAAAATACTGAACGAACAAAAGTCTGCCTGAAAGCAGGAAATGTGCCTTTTATGGAAGTGTATCCGATTCTCTCTTCTGCCTGGAGATATGATGATGTGAATTGTCTTATGTTTACAGGTAAACCTTTGATTGGTCAATTTCCCTGTATAATGATCTAATTGGTTCAGTTTTATATTTTTGTACTGTCAGCAATATCACCAGTATATAAGCTTGTTTATTCATTTGTTCTGGGAGTCTCCCTGGTGCTTTCCATGAGGCTCCCGCACGTGTGTACTGTAGTTAATAAAAGCCACTGAAAGAGAGAAAGAACTGTATCTGTCTTCATTCTTAAAGTAATGTATGACTTAACAATTGGTGCCATTTACTCAGATCTGAATTAAGAGCAAGCTGCAGCAGTCGAGAACTGAATGAAACACTGCTAAAAGGGCCCACAACAGATTTTTCTGTTTCTGTAGTATTTCTTTCATTTTTCTGTCCCTGTCTGCTTTCTAAAGTTTTATGAACAAAAAAAAAAAAAAAAAAAATTTTTATCTGACAAAGTTATGATTCCTCTCCTTCAGTCATTTTAAGGTAAGTGGCATGCATTTCTTTTCTGCTTTGAATGCGCAGTATGAGAGTGGGGTTAATACAGAAAATACTGGCATCATACGTATGAAAGGAGGAATGATAGTGGGGTAATAAGACGTTTTTATAACGCCTTAGCTAAACTTGTGTTAAACAGGTATAGCTTATTGTATGAGAGTGGGGTAACAAGACATTTTCATAACGCCTTAGCTAAACCTGTGTTAAACAGGTATAGCTTATTGTGTGAGAGTGGGGTAACAAAACGTTTTCAAAACGCCTTAGCTAAACCTGTGGTAAACAGGCATAGCTCATTGAGTGATAGTGGGGTATTGAGTGTAAATGGGAGCGAGTGCGGGAAAAATAAATGAGCCAGAAAAAGGTACACCAGCTGGTTATATGTTTTATCGGGTGTCCCGGGACAGTTGTATGTTTTTAGATCACTGGATCGCCCTTACTAAGGATGACGGCGATCTTGCTTTTCCGGAAAATGGTAGTTTTAATAAAGATGTTCTGACTAATTTACAAAAAAAGTTAAAAAAGAAGAAAAATACCAGGGTTGTGCTGGGCAGCTTTTAATGATTGGATATGTGAGGCTAAAGAACGAGAAAAAGATTTGGTCGTTGGTAGTCTTAAGGATAGTCAACAAAAGTTAAAAGAGCAGATAAAGGAACTGCGACAAACTACTAAGAATCTAGATATAGCTAATGGTAAACGTTTAAAAGAACCACCCTTTAAGGGATTATATCCGGTACAAGAATTAAATAAATTACAGATACCTGAATCTTCTGAAGATGATAATCCATGGTTCCCCCCACCCCCTACGGCTCCTCCACCGCAATATCAACCTTCACAACTACAGGATGGAACTGTTAGCTCCACAATACAGAGTGAAGGCCGGTGGAGGAAAGAGCAAATCATTCCTGACCCCAGACGGGGAGATCAGGTGATAGGAGGCCAGTCTAGCCGCCTGGCTATAGAACAACCTGACCAAATAGATACAGGCAAATAATCCCCTAGAGTAACCCACTCTAAGACAAAGAAACAACACAAAAGAAAAGTGCAAATGCTTTTTGACCCTAGGTCCAGTCAGCCGAAAATACCTCAAAACAGGAAAACTGTATATTCACACAAGGGTAAATATTATAAGCAATGCCCAATTGTGATTAAGGACAAGGATGGTTACATTAGTCCAGATAAATCTCATCAAAGCTTTACTTCTGATTCGAGCACAAGCTCATCAGACGAAGCAGGAGTATTTCCACTGAGGGAGGTTCCAAATCCAGCACATGCTAGAGATGCGGAACAACCGGCTACTGTAGTCATACCTAGGGCATGGTCGGCAGTTGATTTTCAAGCTATTACTAAATCACTTCTGCCCATTCGTAATAACCTAGCAATGTTTCAATGCGTATTAGCTGGACACATATGTTTACAAAATCCTACTGTAGAAGAAGTTAAAACTGTCCTCCAATACGCTGTTCCAGCTGATCTGATGAAACGTATCTGGGATCATGTTAATGTCCCCACCCCAATACCAAAGCATAACGCACAAGGGGAAAATGGTTTTGAAGCAGTCAGACAACGAATAGTTGATGCTATCATCATCATAGAGCCACCTACCCCAAATTGGTCTAAGATTAAGTCAGTCATACAGAGAGAAGACGAACCTATAGATGAATACTTACAATGACTTACTGATGCCTTTGAGGCATATTCCGGATACCCAGAGCCCACAGAAGGACCAGCACAGAGCGGGCTATCAGCTGCTTTTGTGGATGGGTTACGCCCTCAAGTGAGAGATAAATTAAAAGAAGTATGTTTGAATTGGCCTAGTCTGGGCCTGCATGAGTTAGTTCAGCAAGTACAATACCTATCTGACCATTTGGCTAAAGAAAAAAAGGATTTACAGGAAAAATTAGTACAAGCACAAATTCAAATATGTAACGCTTTGGACCAACCCAGTCACCGAGGTAGAGGACGGGGAAGAGAGAGGGGTAGAGGTCACAGTCCAGTTACTCAAAATAAACAAAACTATCAAGGTACGCAATCGACCCAACCCCAGAATCCCAGTAATCAGACTGAATGTTTTAATTGTGGCCAGATAGGCCATTGGAAAAATGACTGTCCATATTTGGCTGAACAACATGCACCATACACTGAGGCACCACAACAATGGAATTCTAACTGGACGCCAAACCCTCAACAGCAACCACAATGAAGGTTCCCTGAACAGAAACAACAGCAGTTGTACCCCTTCCTTCCTGTGGATCAGGATGGGCCACATGTTATGTTACTGGTTAAAAATAAACCATATCCATTCTTGATTGATACCGGAGTGACTAAATCTATGATAACTAGCAGAATGGCCATGAATATTCCACTTTCTAATAAAGTAACAAAAGGAGTAGGTGTCTCCGGTATACCTATTGAGTATTCTGAAACTGTCCCAGTCCCAATAACTTTGGGACTGTTGCAGGATAATCATGCATTTTTAGTAGGACCCTCGGTGCCTTTAAATTTATTAGAAAGAGACTTGCTTTGCAAAATGGGGGCCACCATTTTTTGCACAGCTGATGGAGTTTATCTCCAAGTACCTTCAGACCAACAGGACACTACTTTAGCAGCCTTGGATGATACCATCACATTACAACCGATGTGTATTCAGTCAGATTCTAACAGAAATGAAGATTTACACTCCCTACCCTCTTACTTGTGGACAACTCATGATAATGATGTAGGATTTTTGACTTCAGCTATCCATGTAAAAATAACTCTAAAACCTGGAGCAAAGTTGCCGCAAGTACCACACTACTCTCTGATGGCTGAGGCTATCTCTGGTATAGCCCCTGTTATTTCTGCACTAGCACAGCAAGGGATAATAGTACCCACCACAAGCCCGTGTAACACTCCAATATTACCAGTAAAGAAACCTGGTAAACAAGCTTACAGATTTGTACAGGATTTACGGGAAGTTAACAAAGCAGTTATGCCTGTCTTCCCAATTGTGCCAAACCCAGCTACTATTTTAAGCTGTATCCCACCTACAGCTAAATGTTTTACAGTAATAGATATTTCATCAGCTTTTTTCTCTATTCCAGTACATTCTGATAGTCAATATTTGTTTGCTTTTACCTATAAAGGGCAACAGTATACTTGGACCCGATTGCCCCAGGGGTATGTAGAATCCCTGACTTAATTTTCAAGGGAAATGCATAGACAATTACAAGATTTACAACTACCGTCACGTTCAGTTCTAGTCCAATATGTGGACGATATACTTATAGCCTCCCCAGACAGTAACGCCTGTAAGGAAGATTCTCTTTTAGTGTTAAAATTTTTAGCCGCATGAGGATTTAAAGTAAATAAATCAAAACTACAATATTGTCAAGATAAAGTACAGTATTTGGGACACATTATTGAAATGGGTTCTCGCCGGATACTCCCAAACCGTATCAGTTCTATTCAAAATGCACCACGTCCTGTAACCCAGAGGCAACTTAGAGGGTTCCTTGGTCTAGCAGGATACTGCAGACAGTGGGTGTCTAATTTTTCAGAAATTACCGCCCTTCTGTTGCAACTCTTGAAAAAAGACATTACAGACCCTCTACCCTGGACGTCACAGCATGATGACGCTTTTCAGGCAATCAAAACAGCCCTGGTAAATCCTCCTGCCTTAGGGTTACTGGACTATTCTAAACCTTTCGTTTTCTTTTGTTGCGAACAAAATAAGACTGCTCTGGGTCTCTTAACCCAGCAACGCACTGGAGGATACCGACCAATTGCTTACTATAGCACTCAGTTGGATCCGGTTGCTTCTGGTTACCCAACTTGCTTATGGGCTGTGGCAGCTGCTGCTGTCTTGGTAGACATGGCAGCTCCACTAACCCTGGGACATGACACTGTAGTAGCAGTCCCACATGCTGTTCAAGCCTTACTACTGAAAACTAAAACTCAATATCTTTCAAATGCACGCCTTACTAAGTATGAGATAAGTTTAATGGGAAATCCTGCTTTACAGGTTAAACGTTCTCCACCACTAAACCATGCCTCTTTAATACCAACCTCAGTTGAGGGCAAACCACATGATTGTGTGCTAGTGGTTAACTCTGTTCTTTCTCCTAGGTTGAATTTATTTGACACTCCTTTGCAAAATCCTGATTTAGTTCTTTTCGTTGATGGATCCTGTTTAAGAACAAACTCCGGAAAATTCTAAGCTGCTCGGTCAGTCTGCACACCAACTGAAGTATTGCAATCAGCACGATTACCTACAGGTGCCTCTGCGCAGGCCGCGGAATTAGTGGCATTATCACATGCATTTAAACTAGCTAAAGACAAGTCTGTTACTATTTATGCTGATTCCCGTTATGCCCATGGTGTTGTTCATGATTCTGGCATATTATGGAAAGAACGAGGGTTCTTAACATCCTCCGGAACATCCATTAAAAAACATTTTTATATCAATAATTTATTACAAGACTTATTGTTACCTTCTGAAATTGCTGTTGTTAAATGCGCAGCCCATCAATCCAATGACACTTTCGAAAGTAAGGGCAATAATTTTGCTGACTGGGCTGCTAAACAGGCTGCTTTCTCACAAACTGTTCAGGGTCACTTTCTGCAGCCGTTACAATCTATGAAAATGTTTGATGAAACAGTGCTAAAAGCTTTACAGGATGAGGTTTCAGAATCAGAAAGAAAAACATGGCTGGCTCAAAATTGTTTTAAATGCTCTGATTTAATTTGGCAACATCCAGATGGCAGATTGGTCTGCCCCTTATCCATGCTAAATTCCCTCATTAAAGCTTATCATTTGCCAGCCCATGTTGGGGTACAAACTTTAATAAAACAAATCCAAAAGGATTGGTTTGCCCCAAAGCTTTCTGCTTCTGTACTGCACTTTGTGAGCACATGCTCCATTTGTTTACAGTACAATATTTCCAAAGGCACAATGGCTCCCGCACAACCCTTACCAAAACCACTGGGACCATTTTGTGCTTTGCAATGGGATTTTATTGAATTACCACTTTGTGCACATTTTAAATATGTTTTAACTGTTGCTGATGTTTTTTATGGATGGTTAGAAGCATACCCTTGTGCGAAAAATGATTCTATCTCAGTTGCTAAGAAACTTTGTTATGAATTTATACCTCAATTTGGTGTTCCTTGTTATATATATTCAGATCATGGAACACATTTTACAGCTCAATTAATTGACTCACTGTGTACTATGTTGGGCATCACTCTAAAATTTCATTGCGCATATAGACCGCAGGCATCTGGAATCATTGAACGCATGAATCAAACACTGAAAACTAGACTAGCAAAAATTACTACTGAAACAGGCCTCACTTTGGTACAGGCCTTACCACTAGCTTTGCTCTCTATGAGAGCTCAAGTACATCCTACTAAAGGTCTTTCTCCTCATGAAATTCTAATGGGCCATCCTATGCGCATGCCCATGACTCCACCACCCTTTTCTAAGTACGATGCGTTTGATCATGATGTTATTGTATACTGCACTTCTCTTGTTTCTTTCTTACAGTGTTATCACCGCCAAGTAGCAGTGGCACAACATAACCCTGATCCTTTCACATCTTCTGAACTACAACCAGGTGATTGGGTGTATGTCAAGTCTTTCTCCAGAAAAACAGCACTGCAACCTCGTTGGAAGGGGCCCTACCTGGTTCTATTGACAACCTCTTCAGCAGTATGATTACAAGGCTCACCAACCTGGATTCATATATCACATGTTAAGAAAGTCGTCCCTTCCGAAGATCAAACACCTCTACCTTTCACAGCTCCAGATTCTCCACCTATCGCTTCCCATACTCGAAGCCATACTGTCCCTGCACCTGATAATGTCTGACATTTCTCCAATCGGAACATTTCTCCATTCCAATACAATTCAACCAAAACCACCATTTCCACAAAAGTACTGTACAGCTATTTTGGTGGTTATTTTTGTTGTTCTCATATTTCTACTGTGGCCATTTCTATTTTCTGCTACAGTAACACCTCATGCCAAAAGAACTACATGGCATCCACCATTCAATACCTACCAAGCTATAAAATATACTTATGCATCATCCCTTAATGTCTCCAATTGCTGGATTTGCACTGCCATTCCTATGGTTCATGGGGGATTGATGCTAAATATAGTTCCTTTAGGGATTGAAGAGACTTGGATGAATCTGATCTACGACACATCAAGAGTTATTTCAAAACACAAAGTAGCATTACAGTTGTCTGATCGTCAAAATGGAACTGTGTGTTTTCAAAAACTTGATAAAACCAGAGTAGGCTGGAGCCATTGCAACAAAACAGTGGTATATAACTGCACTGCATGGGGTTGTGTAACAGATTTCTCACCTATATTAAGAATTGTTAAAAACTCTATAGCTAACTTTTCCCAGAAAATAGAAACTGTCTACTGGAAAATATTTGAAGGGTAGCAGAATACTGGGAATCACTTTAACTCTATCAATATCACCATTAAAGTAGAGAACTGTTATTTTGTGTGCGGAAGAAATGCATATAAATGGCTACCAGGAAACTGGTCTGGTAGCTGTTTCCTGGGTTACCTAGTTCCAGCTATCCGACATGTATCTACGTTACCTAAGGGGAAAATTCGGAACGTTCGAGAGGTCAAGAAGCCTGCCAATCTGGTAGGCCAAGTTGATAATTCATGGATCTATAATCATGACGTAGCTCATGCTAGTACCAAAGGATTGTCCCATATGGACTTGGGTGATGATGTAATATCATGGGCTGGTATAATTCCATCATACGGAGCAGTGAAATCAATTTGGGAACTGAAAAAGTTATCTAAACTGCTCGAAATTTTGAGGAATGCTACATTTTCTGCCTTAGAACTAGTAACCAACGAACTGATTGCTATGAGGGCTGTAGTGCTCCAAAACCATATGGCCCTCGATTTCACCCTAGCGGTGAAAGGAGGAACTTGTGCTTTAATCCAGGAGGAGTGCTCTACGTTTATTCCTGACAATCAGCACGAAATTGAAAGTCACCTTGAACTGATTCAGAGAATTTCCAAACTCTCAGAGGCCAAAGAGGCTGATAGCTCAACATGGCTTGGTTGACCAACCTGTTCTCAGGTTGGGGAGGTGGACTGTTGAAGCTGATTTTGTTAATTGCAGTATTAGTAATTGTTGTTTTCATTGTCTTATTTCTAATCAAAGCACTGATCTTGAAATTAATGTCTTCAAAAACTGTGAAGAAAGACCCTAAATTTTATATGCCTGCAACTATGACTGTAGATAATAAAATGAAAATGTCTCTCAATGATGAAAAGACTAGTAGCATGGTTAAGCTAGATTTGTGGCAAATGTATGACAGGTTAAATGATGATGCTTACACAGCATCAAATGGGGGATTGTAGAATATGATCAGCCAAAGCATGTGTTTCAAGGGAATTGAGTATGTGACAGTTTGTATAAACTGAGATGTACTGAGTACTGTGAACTCTGAACTGTGAGTAATGGAAAAATACTGAACGAACAAGAGTCTGCCTGAAAGCAGGAAATGTGCCTTTTATGGAAGTGTATCCAATTCTCTCTTCTGCCTGGAGATATGATGATGTGAATTGTCTTATGTTTACGGGTAAACCTTTGATTGGTCAATTGCCCTGTATAATGATCTAATTGGTTCAGTTTTATATTTTTGTACTGTCAGCAATATCACCAGTATATAAGCTTTTTTATTCCTTTGTTCTGGGAGTCTCCCTGGTGCTTTCCATGAGGCTCCCGCACGTGTGTACTGTAGTTAATAAAAGCCACTGAAAGAGAGAAAGAACTGTATCTGTCTTCATTCTTAAAGTAATGTACAACTTAACAAGGACTACCACAGATAAGGTCCAGGGTTCTAATACAGCAGACATCTCTCTTTTTTCAGTAGTGTTCCACTTCACATTATAATCACCCTCCATTATAGCAGTTGACCTAGTATTTCTTACAATGTAAGTATTTCCCTGATGAATGGCACACTAATATTGTCAGTTATATACTGATATGATATTATCTATTTTAGTGAACTTCACTTTATTTTTCCCATCATGCAAACACAGGCAAAGAGTGTGATGCTAAACAGTGCACACCATTTTCAAATGTTGCAAAATCCAATAATGTGCATTATCAGTATCTATCATAACTGTAATTGGCAGGAAAAGTCATTATACATTGGTTTTCATCTGCATTAGACATGGCTGATGTTAGGGGAGAGGTTCTGAAATTTTGGCTCAATGGTAGGGTGTGCAGGATACCAAAGTGTTTGTTGGACTCCTAGTGAGTGATTATGGTCCCCAACTGTTGCAGGAGTATTATCATGGATCAGATTACAAATCAGATGCATGAAATAGTTTGGCCCGGAATTTGTCCAGTGTTACTGGTATCCCCTGCATTGGCAAACAGTGTAGAAATCACTACTGAGACCTCAGGATGAGGAAGAGGGATACCCTCAACCACTGGATTGAGGAATGCAGGACTGATGGCACTCCACAGATGTGTGAGTATCACTCACAGGCACTGCTTGTAGGAGGTAGCAGCTGCATTTGTTCATGATTGATGTTCTTAATGGTATTATGTTGTGTTCTGTTTTTCCCACAGCTAATGCAGATCAATCACTGAATGTGCAGACCTATGAGGAAAGATTGAGAAGGATGCAAGACGCAAGTGGCATGTATGCTTCCAAACAGTACTGTTATTTTAGCATTAGGAGTACATACAGCTTATTGTGGTAAACACTTATATCACATTGAGTATGCATTTGTCCATTGTAAAGCAAAAGCATGCATGCATTAGTATGTTAGTCCAGTATTACAGAGTAGACAGTAGTTGTAATTTGGAAAACCACATGTCTAAAGTATACAGTAATTGTTTACGTTGACATCAGTATTGCAATGTAAAGTATGACCTATAAACCAGGGAAACAAGATCATGCTGCAGATTGTTATCATTATAACATTCAACCTGTATCTTTAAAGTGTAAAAGGAAAGAGTGCTTGCATTCTGCTGTATTGCAAAGGAAAAGTACAGAATTACATTGCTCAGTGCTTGTGGGTTTGAATACCACATTCCCCATAGTTAAAATCAGCTCTTTACAATAATGTTTTAGGTTGTCATCAATAACAGTACAGTAGTGTAACATATTCATAATGATAGCATTAAAAGTGTGGACCTCTATAGCTGTGGCTTGCATGGCCTGCTGTCAAATGTAATCAGTGTACATAGAACATGCATATGTGCAATATATGCCCCCGTGAATGATTGCTGGATGTGATATGATCTGAACTGTAGTGTGTCTGTGTTAGCAACAGGGTAGTATTCAAAGTAATAAAGGTATTTATTAGCATTTGGTATTGTTAAAAGTAAAATGTAACAGAATATAATAAATTATTTGTAGAAAGATTTGTATATTATCTGTGGAATTACTAATGCTATTTCTTTTTTTTTTCTTTCACCCCACCCCTTCTCTTCATTTTTTTATGTATTTCTTATTTTTTCTTATTATTTGTATTTTTCTTATTATTTTATATATATATATATATATATATATATATATATATATATATATATATTTCATTGTCATGATTATTTTTATTACCTATGTTTTGTTTATGTGTAATTTTCTATTGTTTTTCTGTTAAATACATTTTCATTTCGTATTATTTATCATTGTGTTAATTATATTATTTATTATTTTTATATTAATTTATTACAAGTTTACACTTTATTTAATGTTATTCTGTTCATTATTTTGTGTTATGTTTTATTTCATTAAGAAATTTTAATTGTATTTGTGTTATTACTACAGCACGGCAGGGTAGACCAATTCCCCATGGTCCGCCTACATACCTTTCACTGGCTATGATACCAAGGCCCAGCACTTCTGGGCTACAGCCTGGCATTATCCCCTTTGCTGCTCCTGCCCTACCTGGACCCTCAGGTAGTTCTTCCTGAGAGGATAAGCCTGTGGTTCCCTATGGGAGAAGACAGACAGGCTGATTTTGTCATCCGAGCTGAACTGCCAGGTCTGGTGCATAGGATTGTGCCCCACAAAATTGGTGCATGCCTACAGCAAGTGGAGACACTGCTGTCCATCATCATCCTGAATAACACAAGGACATGCAGATGTCAGACACTGGAGCCACTGGTGCAGTGAAGTGACAGTCCAGTTGGTAAGGACTCGACTCTCACTGTCACCTAACATGATATCTATAGGTTCAAGATCCCCCCACCTTCACCCCAACCAAGGTTCTCACCCCCTCTTGTGTCCTTCACCAGCCCTGTCTCTTGTCTTCTATGTCTTGTCTGTCTGCAAATGCTTCCTTACCTTCCCAACTTGCCTGCCCCAGACTTGCCTGTGTTCCTTCCCCAACATTCCACTCTCTCCTTAAAAATAAAAAGTAGGGCACCTGTCCCAAAAAAATGTTGTCCCATGCATAGCTCTCCATTTCACATGTGTGTCTACTTGACACACTTAATTTGGTCCAATTGGCTTCACAAAGCAATTATGTTGTTGTCTCCCCTCTCTGTGGTGATGACAGTCCAAATTCAGCTAAGAATCTATACAAGTACCCAGTTGTTGCTGTTGAAGAAATGGATAGCTATGGTTCTTACAGACATCATTCCTGTACATTCCTGCCTTCCTTTCAGTTTGTTTATCCCCTTTCTTACTCCCCATTTCACCACTTTCCTATTTTCCCCATTTTTTTCTTTAAAGAATCATCTCATGAAACACACACATGGATAGTGGCACAGGATTTGTGTTAACATACAGTTTGACACTCATTATTTATTGACTTCAATATAGATTATTTGCCAGACAACCATAAATCTTACAATGAATAGACCAAAACAGTGATTCTTAAATCTGGGTATTCATCAGAAATAAGTACAGTTGAAAGCTATGCTACAGAGTACTGCATACATACTTGCTTTTATAGTTTAGATATGCATTCCCAAGTTCATACAACTGTATGATATAGCAATTAATCCATCTATAACTGTTAAGGCTGGAATAACAGTACTTTATATAATTATGCTTTCTTACCATATGCTTCTCTCATCCTGGCCAATCACCTTGCATGGGATCTCACATTTGAGACCCTCTCTACTGCAGCTGTGGAAAAAGAGAAAAATAAAAAGGTTTATGAATATCAGCTGTTACCATATTCAGCCTGAATATTTATGAGGACTAAATATAAATCATACATACACATCTCTGGGGTGTTCCCTGCCTGACACTCCCTGATCCACTGGTCAAGGGTATCCCTTTTCCTCTGGTGGAGGACATCATAACAGTGCCAACATTGTTCCCCAGTGCATGGAATACCAGTCACACTGGTAAAAGCCCTTGCCAAACTATCAGAGGCTTTGTATTTATATTGCAAGCCAGTACAGTTGTCCTGCATCAGGCAGGGCCCACGATCCTTAACCAGAAACCCAATAAAGATCTTGGATTCCTTAACATGCCAGCACTGTGTTCTGAATTGTGCACCCTCTCCGATGCCTGACATCTGGACAAGTTCAAGCTCAATGTCTAAAGGGCAATTCCTGCTAATTGTGCTTACTGAAAGTGCAAACTATCTACATTTTGATACATTCAAAAGAGTTGTGCTCCACTTACCATTGTGTAAACATGATAAAACAAGTACATTGGTTTTCTCTCTTTTTCAAATGTTTCAGAAAATAACTTTCAGCCAATGCTATTCCACAGTTATTTCATTAGAGTACTACTTTATTTGTATATGCTACAGTGTCACAACAGTATAAATAAAGTTTGCATACCCTGGATCATCTGCACTCCAGTCCAACACTGTCTAAAAACAGACATTTTCATTTTGAACTTCATAATCTTCAGAAGATGCATGCTGATGCACAACCATTTGTTCCCTGTGTCCCTGTTTCTCAGCCTTTGGTCTACTTTATTTAATGACTCTGTACAGATTTCTTGCTGTAAGAGGTTGAGAGGTATGGGAGCGGACCTTTGGTGCTCTCCTGTACATGAATTCATTATCCATGTTGTTGTAGGAGGTTTCATGGCCAACACTAGTGGGACATGCCATGAAACCTCACTTAGGCATGCCATGCATCATTAATATACATTCACATTGCTGAGAGCACATCGTGGGCATGTACACAGATACACTCCATCTATGCTCTACACAGAGTTTATTAAATCCTGTCATCTATTTATGACAACCTCAACAGAGTTGCAAAGAATTTCTTCACCATTAACAAGATAATGTGAACTATGATATCAGAGGTTATAATGGTGGATTACTGTTTCCATGGCAATTAGGTGAGAAGCAAGGACATAAAATAATTGGTGGACAGTATGTTTCTAGAAATGCTTTTGCTTTCTATGTTAGTTCACCTGACATATGACTTACAGACAGAAATGTTTCAAATGACAGTAATGATGGTAAGAAGCATTGCAGAATATTGACAATATCTCCTGTTCTTTCCACTTGTAGTCCACCATGAACCATGGAGGGTTCTTCCTTCATAGCACAAAGTGTTCCAAACTTCAGATGGGGTAATGCCTGAGGAGGGGCCAATGAAGCAGGAATTTAATTCCAGTAGATGTAATAAATATATAATTTTCAGAGACGACATGTATGGTATTATAACTTTCATTCCCAGTGTTTTTCTTTCCAAGAATTCTTTAATTGTTGATATCTTGCATTTTACACAAAATGAAAAATTATATTTGTGCTAGCTTTTGCAATGAGCAATGCATCAAATAAGAAGAGGGTTAATGATTTAAACAGTCTTGTAGATTCTGACTGTGGCTTCATAAAGGATGCTTCATTCCTAGTGGAGCACAGGTACACAGGTTAGGTACACAGGATGCTTCATTCCTAGTGGAACTCAGGTAAGTATGATGCTTCATTTAGTGGAACACAGGTATGTAGAATGCTTCATTCCTAGTGGAACACAGGTACACAGGATGCATGCAGAGTAGGAAACTGGTTGACTAGAACTTTCTATACTGAAGTCTGTGAAGAATATGTGTAGTTTAGGACTGTTTGTTCCTTTAACGGTGTTTCCCAGATTAAGTTTATGCCTGACAAAGCACATTTTCCTATAATGTTGGCTGAGGATGTTTTTCTGAAATCTTTACAGATGAAATTTAATCTAATCAAACCTCTCAACCTGTATGTGCAAGAAATCTGGACAGACCCAAAAATAATGGGGGGGGGGCAAAGACCCAAAATCAGGGACAGATTTTAAATATTCCTTTTATGAACTTAGAAGGTTGCTCTAATAACAGTTTTTTGTTTTATTAAAATGCATGTTCTGGAGGACATGAAGTCTGAAACTCAAATGTATGCCCTTACTTAGAGACTTCAATCCTCAATGATCTGTAAAAAAACAACAGATTTTATGAGGAACAGTCCAAAAATGTAAGACAAAAATCCGGACATTCTGCAAAAAAAAAAAAAAAAACGGGGCAGTTGAGAGGTATGCATCCAACTATGAAACACCCTTGCAAGTCCAGTTTATTAAACAAGGAATTTTTGTGCTTGAAAGAATCATAATAGTTAAGCAGGTTTGTTTTTAGTGAAACAGATAAAAGAGGTAACATGGTGACTATGGATGACATTTTCTTATGATAAGAGTATGACATTACTGCATAATGTAAATAAATATATAAAAAAAGTTTGTGTTGCCCTTTGCAATGTTATAATCAAGAACTATTTGATTTGTTATACTGGAGTGCATGTCTATGTTTCTTAGCCCAAAAACACCCGAAAACATGTACATTGAACATCCAGTATATTACTGTATAAATCCTTGACCAATCCTCCTTGCCTCATTGTATCCTGTACAAGCAGTTATTCTTCTCACATGGCTGTGTTCCTTGATAATCATTTGAAACCATTTTTGTCCTTGAACCCTGCTGATTTGAAAATAAATCTTGCCATTTATTGCAAAATCTGAGTGAGGTGAAAATGCTTGTGGACTATTTCTGGGTTACTTTTAATGTATGCAACTTATATAACTTTCCTTCACATCAACATGGGATGCATGCAGTTTCGCTAGTTTGGGGTAACTGAATCACGTCTAGTTATATCTTGAGCTTACCGTGCTTTTCCTTAGAACATGTAGGTCCAGATTATTCAAACTATGTGGAATTCATTGGATCAAGGCAAATTCCTCAGAAAATTTGCACAAGCCAAGTTAAATGCAAATGTGCCATAATCTAATGAAAAAACTCAGTGCAATGCAGACACAACAGATAACCCGTGATGTCAGAGCAGATAATCCAAAAATCAGTATGGGAAGACCGCAACCACTCACTTTGTAGCACTCACTTTATTAACGTAGCCAAACTGCAATAAAACGTTTTCGTCAATCCAAATTCTTGACTTCATCAGATACACGTTGTGGCCAGGCCATGTCTTAAATACATAACACAATCAATCATTCAATTATAAATTTGAATATCTTAAAGAAACACTTACTTGAAACTGCGTAAAAAACTACGAAATAAATATGTCAAGCCTTAAAAAGTTTTTCAAAAAATCACTATACATATATACAAATGTATTAAACATAAAAAATGCATATATATTTAAAAATGTATTTGAAATACCAATGTTGTTGCCTAACATTCATATATAAATCAAAGGGGGAATCAAAAATTACACTCTACCAGCTTTTAATTTAAGAAGGGGCATAATAGATATAGTGTCATTTAAGCCTGGAACCTTATTTGCTTCTAATAAAATCTGCCAGTATGTTTCCCTATGTTCCAGTTTCACCTCCCAGGGGCCACCACGATTGTCTCTAACCATTGTTTCTAAGACAAAAAATTCATATCTTGCCTTAGGGCAAACTGAAAAATGTCAATAAAGGGCATTATTAGAATTTTCTTTCTGAATTTCATAAAAATGTTCATAAATTCTCCTCCTGAGATATCTTTCGGTTTTGCCAACATAAAATGCTGGAGATTCTAGGCAAGATACCAAATATATAACCCCCTGACTATTACAATTTGAGAATTTTGTAGACTGTATAAGCCTATTTCTGGCTGAAAGAAGTATTTTATCCGTATGGGAAATGTATTTACATTGTGGACATGTACCACACCTGTATGTACCCTTACGCTTGTTAGAAAATGTGTTTGAATTAAATTCGTGCTCTAATAAGTTTTTAATATTGTTCCCCTTTCGAAATACGGTCTTAACATTCTTTCCTTTTAAATTACTGAGATCTGTAATGTCTCTAAAAATATCCCATTCACGTTCAATGATGTTTCTAATAGTGCCAGAATTGGCACTATACTCAGTAATAAAGGCTTTGTTGAACTCTATCTGGGAATCTTTTGGCCCTAGAGTTTTTTCCAGTTGTCCTGTACCCAAAATAGGTAGATATTTATGGTTTCTGCCTTCATAGACCTCTTTACAGATGTGGTTAATAAATTCCTCAGGATAACCCCTATCTTGAAACATCTCAGCAAGTTTCAAACATTCTGATTGATAGTCAGCTTCATTAGATGTCATACGGGATGCCCTGACAAACTGACCCTTGACAATACCTTTTTTTTGGTGTCTAGGATGTGAACTTTTGTAGTGAATATAACTGTTGGAAAAAGTGGGTTTTCTATAGATAGTAGATTTAAAGCCTTCTTCATAGATGCTAAGTGACACATCTAAATAGTGAACTGTTCCTGAATGTACTTGATATGTAAAGGTAAAAAAATGGTAGTGGAGTTTAAATAATTCACAAATTCCACTATAGTATCATTTGGCCCTGTCCAAAAAATACAAATGTCGTCCAGGAACCTAGAATAAAATATCCAGTTGTTCTTATATTCACTGTTTGTTACATATTTCTTTTCCCAAACTGATAAAATAATGTCAGCATAAGTGGGTGCACAATTGGCACCCATAGCAACTCCAGAGGTTTGTTTAAAATATTCACCAGAAAAGTAAATAAAATTGTTGTGTAATACTAGATCTGCCAACTCCAGAATTAAAAAAAATGTCATTCTCATCAATCCTGGGGCATTCCCTAAGAGCCTCTTCGAGCCAAAGTAGTCCCATCTCGTGGGGTATAACTGAAAAAAGGTCAACCACATCTATTGTAAGAAACCGTAAATTGGGTACATTAAACTCCGGCATGATTTTGCTTAAAAATTCCCAGGAATCCTTGAGTAAATAATGTTCCCTAGGCCACAAAAGTTTGAATTTCCAGTCCAGAAATTTTGAAAGGGGTGAGATCTTAGATCCTTGAGCAGCTACAATAGGCCTTAAGGGTGGATCCATGATGTCCTTATGAATCTTGGGTACCCCAAAAATAGAAGGTACCCTCGGATTCTCATTTTCTAAGTAACTATATACACTGTAATTAATGACTCCTTGATCAAATAGATCCTTAATGGCTAAATCTATTTTTTTATAAGAAATATAAATTTCATGAATAGAAACAGGGGTATATTGTGAATCATCATTTAACACTGCATACATTTTACTTTCATACATGATTTTATCCATAAGGACAGTACCTCCACCCTTATCTGGCTCCATAACTCTAATGTTAGAGTTTTGGCTCAGTTCAAAAAGTAAAGCATTTTCTTGCATAGTTAAATTAGCAGAAAATCTGTTTTTTCTAGTGTGTTTCCTTATTTGTTGCTTTATTCTATTTTCTAAATTCCTCAATTGTGGATGTATAGGAGGGTTATAAGTACTGGGCCTAGAAAGAAAAGAAGAGTCAGCATGTGTACTGTGGCCAAACAGGTTCTCCAGATTAAGTTTTCTAATGAACATTTTAAGGTCCAGGATGACCTTGGTGATGTTGCTGTTCCTTTGTGGTACATATTTAAAACCTTTGGTAACTAAATCAAAAAATGTATCAGTAACTACCAGGTCACTATAATTATATATAAGATAACCTGCTCTCCTAAGGACACATATGTTATCACTTTCTTGCTCTACAACAATACCTGACGTCACTTCTACCATTTCTGGTTCCTGTTCTGTTTCCCATTCCTGTTGTACCCCCCTCCCCCCTGTAAGGATGTTGAGCTGGGGAAAAATGGTTTAAATCTTGTTGATTACGCTGATTGCGTATTCTCTCCGACCTCCTGGGAAGAGGCTCCTGGCCATAATCAACTACCTCTTCTTCCTCATAGTCACCCCCTCCATGTGTTGAATCAAAAACATAAGGAATATTATCATTTCTGTTTTTACCAAACCGTATTGGTGGAGGTGCTGGATACTGGCATCCCTCCTGATATTCCTTAATGTCCCTACTAAGCTTTTTGTACTTTCTTTTAAGTATTTCATCACATTTCTTGTCAATCTGAATTCTGATGTCATAATATTTTTTCTTTTCAAGGTCAACATTGAACAACAAATCATTAACAACAGCTTGGTTAAATCTTTCTATATCTTTGTGTAATTTGACAATGTCTTTTTCATTTCTATGAATAATAGCTTGTACAATTTCAAGTCCACAATTGTCAAATGCTCTAACCAGTTCCTTGTAAAAGTCACTGCCAACCATGACATTATTGGGATATTTAAATAAACGGAGCCCTTTGGGCACAATCCGTTTTTTAAGGCATTCGTTTAGGTACAAATTATCCAATTGTAAACTTTTGTACCTGTATAAGGATGCCTGTAGTGCCGCCAAGGAGTCCGAGTAAGTCCCATTGTCGTCCGTAGTGCTGGGACTACCTTCGGGAAATTGAAAGTTGGGTTTGCCCTGAAACCAGTCTTGGAAGGACATGGATGGTGTTTGGTAGTCTTTTCCCAAAGTAGGAAGTTTATCAGGGCCTCTGCTTTGAGCTCGCATAGCTTGTGGTGTCCTGAGGAAATCAGTAAGTTGTGTATTGCTTCCGCTCTCTGGTTGTTGGATCAAACCACTTTCGCGGTCAACCACGGGTGGTATGCTCCTGTCTGTTGCTCCTGTAACATGAACATCACTGTTGCCCGATATAATGGACTTGAGCCCTTGTCCCAAAGGTAAAAGAAGATCGATAAGTTGGCTCAGTTGGCCAGTCAGTTTGTGTATTTCGCCCACTTCTGAGCGAAAAGCTGAATCAGAAGTATCCGTGGATTTGGTCTCCCCCGAGTGAGTTTCCATACCGAAAAAACAACTGAAAACTGTAACGGAGACTCTACTGATATAAAACAACCAGATAATCCAAAAATCAGTATGGGAAGACCGCAACCACTCACTTTGTAGCACTCACTTTATTAACGTAGCCAAACTGCAATAAAACGTTTTCGTCAATCCAAATTCTTGACTTCATCAGATACACATTGTGGCCAGGCCATGTCTTAAATACATAACACAATCAATCATTCAATTATAAATTTGAATATCTTAAAGAAACACTTACTTGAAACTGCGTAAAAAACTACTAAATAAATATGTCAAGCCTTAAAAAAGTTTTTTAAAAAATCACTATACATATATACAAATGTATAAAACATAAAAAATGCATATATATTTAAAAATGTATTTGAAATACCAATGTTGTTGCCTAATATTCATATATAAATCAAAGGGGGAATCAAAAATTACACTCTACCAGCTTTTAATTTAAGAAGGGGCATAATAGATATAGTGTCATTTAAGCCTGGAACCTTATTTGCTTCTAATAAAATCTGCCAGTATGTTTCCCTATGTTCCAGTTTCACCTCCCAGGGGCCACCATGATTGTCTCTAACCATTGTTTCTAAGACAAAAAATTCATATCTTGCCTAAGGGCAAACTGAAAGATGTCGATAAAGGGCATTATTAGAATTTTCTTTCTGAATTTCATAAAAATGTTCATAAATTCTCCTCCTGAGATGTCTTTCGGTTTTGCCAACATAAAATGCTGGACATTCTAGGCAAGATACCAAATATATAACCCCCTGACTATTACAATTTGAGAATTTTGTAGACTGTATAAGCCTATTTCTGGCTGAAAGAAGTATTTTATCCGTATGGGAAATGTATTTACATTGTGGACATGTACCACACCTGTATGTACCCTTACGCTTGTTAGAAAATGTGTTTGAATTAAATTTGTGCTCTAATAAGCTTGCCATGCTTTTCCTTAGAACATGTAGGTCCAGATTATTCAAACTATGTGGAATTCATTGGATCAAGGCAAATTCCTCAGAAAATTTGCACAAGCCAAGTTAAATGCAAATGTGCCATAATCTAATGAAAAAACTCAGTGCAATGCAGACACAACAGATAACCCGTGATGTCAGAGCAACTACAAACAGGTACGGCAAAATCGTATTACAAAGAAAACTTGTACATAAAGTGATATATATGCATTACCAATGGATGTATATGGAAGGTATGCAAACTCAACTGAAGAAGTTAGCAATAAGTGGAAAACACTGGTTAAAGACAAATATGCATCAACAATAGTCATGAGAAGTGACTAATATCTGCAGTATATGTTATGGATATCATTGTAAATCACAGACAGGCATATATAAACGCATGCACTGTTATTTGAGAAAACTGTTGTAATTTGCATAAAATTCTAAAAAAAAACATAATCAACTAAGGCAATCATAGCCACATCACCAATACAAAAAAATAGGTGCAGAACTTGTGTTTGGAACACAAGTTACACATACACCCAAAGAAATAGGGTGATAGCAAAGCAGATATTGGGGTGAGGGTGATAAAGAGGGGCACACAAGAGGGATAATGGAATAGGAAGGTCAGATGGAGTCTGAAGGGCATGGGCAATTTTTTGGGTGGAAAGAGGCCCCACTTTTTGTTTTTGGAGAACAGAAGGTATGGAAAAGTCACAGAAAGAGGAGGTAGGGAAACATATGGATACTTATTCCAAGTATAACAAGACATAACAGACAAAGGTCAATAACATGCATAAAGGATAGGTAAGGTACATAGATAACTCACATAGCCACTGTACAACACAAGTGAAGGAAAGATGACAAACAGAGTATGGATGCATACCAGTCATGGTGCACCTCATGAATGCATTACATACCAATGCGCAAAGCAGTGTTAAGATGTTACAAACTGTGTGATAGTCATACTAAAAGGAATATGACTGATGGTACATTTGTGTCAGAGAGCAGTAACAGGGGATTTCTGATATTGCAGTACACAATAGACATCAAACCTCATCATCATCTACTAGACTATTGGCAGTGTAAGCATAAGGCATGCAGCACCAAGGGTGATCACATCTATTCAAGGAAATGTAGGAATATAAAAGCAGAGGTCAGATTAGAACCTCGAACCCTGCATGCTATAAGAAAAATTACTAAGCACAGTGACAAGCAACAATACTGAAGGAAAAAAAGTAATGAGGCCATGTTATAAACCAATAAGTATACATACCACTAGACAGGAGAAATGGGATCCAGATGTCAGAGAAGACATTCCATACCACAGGTGGCACAGATTGGTTCATGTATGCAACCTAGATATGTGATATTCAATGACATCACATAAGCCAAATATAAGGAAGGCTGAATGGAGAGATGAAAAGTCAGCAAGCAAGTGAGAGGAGTAGTGCTGAAATTGAATTCATCCTCAAGTCTTGGTGAGTACCTTCAAGAGATGGAGCCTGTTTTTCAAAAAAGCTCACCAATGCGACACTGATATATAGACTGTATTTATACAGTACATATCACGGTTAGAAGCAGGTTAAAAATTAAAAAATATAGCTGGGTACACAAGAAATAGGATAAAAAAAGTGCCCAATCCTAGTAGGCACACTGGCACCAGGACTGGAAAAGTTGACTGTGTAGAATCTTCAAAATACAGAAACATTCCTACAATGGGGTTATGTTGTAGAAGGAAGTAGTAGTACGCAAAAATAACAAAAACTAATAGGCCAAAGAAGAGTCATAAAGACGATAAAGTGAACTATTGAGGATAAGAAAGAAATTATGTATTGTTACGATTATGCAAAAAGCCCAGCATTTCCAAACACAAGATATACAAAACAGTTAAGAGAGAACTTAGAGGAAAGAAAAATACTTCCACCAGAAAAACTGTCAGAAGCTTCAAATAAAAGTTTGCATTTATTAATATAACAGAATTATGAAAATCAGTATCTAAATCAAGAAACATTGATTTGTTTGGAAAAAGAAGCACCCCAGGAATGCAAAAATATAAACAACAAAACCTAGAGATTTTGAAAAGTATAAAAAATAAATATGGACACAGGAAAGAAAGAGATATTTCATATGGTGCAATATGTATGCAAAGGAGAAAGCCAAATTAATCAATATAAAGAAAGCAGTTCCAAAGAAATTCAAAGAGAAATATAAGCAAAGACATCCAGATATGGAAAATTTCACAATAAAGAAAATAATATCACAAAGATGAAATGTAGAAAAGAAGAAGTTAAAAAAGTTAAAAAAATAGAAGGTGAAGTTATGGAGTACCTGTGAAGTGAAGGATTTGGTGTAGAAGGTCTAACACAGGTTACGTCACAGCATGATGGAGTGAGTCCACAAAGTAAGGAGAAGTAGGAAAATCAGGAGACATCTGAAGAAGAAATATGGACATGGGAAAGGAAAAGAGATTTAATATGGTGCAATATTTATGCAAAGGAGAAAACAAAACTAATCAATACAAAAAAAGCAGCACCAAAAATATTTGAAGAGAAATACAGGCAAATAAATCTGGATATGGAAAACTTTACAATACAAAAAAAATAAGAAGACAAAGATGAAAAGTAGAAAAGGAGATTAATAATGGAGAAGTTAAAGAAATAGAAACTGAGGTTATGGAGTACCCCCAAAGTGAAGGATTCCATGTAGAAAATCCAATTCAGAAAATACCACAACAGGATAGCGCAATGGATATCCAAATTAAGGGGAAACCAGTGGAATGGGAAGCAATTGGTCAGGTGCCATATGAAGATATTTTGGAGCCTTCCACAGGAAATCAGTATAAATGTTCACTTGGAGCTGGACAGCAAGGGAAGGAACAGGAAACTGTGGAAACTCTGACACAGTCAATGTTGAGGAGTGATAGGCCAGTAAGTTCCTATATGAGAGAGCAACGAATGGCGCAGGATGAAATTGAAGACAATGTGCCACAGGAAGATGCTATAGAACTTTCTATAGATGCCCACAGGAAATGGAAAATAAAAAATGTGCCCTCAGTTTAGAAGAAAATGAGCTAAGAGAAGAGTTGTTTGATTTAATAGCAATAGATATATTAAGATCAATGAAAGAAATAGACTGCAGAAGGTCAATAAAATGCAAAAAGTCAGAAGTTTGATAAAACAAATGAACATAGTAATTAGGACTATCCATGTGATATAACAGAAGTAAACAGGATATATTACTGTGCAGCTAAATTAATAACTGATAAAGTCCTACTGCAAGAACACAAGGTAGTGAGGGAAAGGAAGGGGAAAAATTGAATACCATCATGGAAGTCGTAAAACTGTCAGCCCAGCTAGCTAGAATTTTGTAAATAATTCTACATATGTTATTATAAATATTAATATGATCCATATGCTTGTCTACAAATGTAAGTAAACTGTATGTTATGTGCTGAGCTTCAGAAATGTAACCACAGTGCACCCTGCTGGAAAAGAGCAGAAATGTATATGGACTATATACCTGTGCAAATGTATGTTTCATAGTAGAAATTGGGATATACAGAGTTAACTTGCAAACTTTGAGAAAATAAGTAAAAAGTTTTATGATTGTGTTTACCACAGCTAGAATACAGAATGTCTGCAGCTAGAAATTATTTCTCTTCTTTGGAAACAGAGATGATTACGGGTTTCAAGGGCAAAAGTGTTTTACTGGTTTTATGATTTCCAGTTCCAGGCAACTTCTGAAGAATAAGTATTTTTGACACACAGGTGTCAATTTTAAAGTTCTGTTAGCCTGGGGAACTAAAGGCAGAAGCAACCAGAATGATGTATTCTGAGATAACCTAGCAGAAATGTTTGATAGTAATTTTAAAACTATCTCAGAGAGTGAATCTGTGCATTTTGTTTCTTGTCTTGGATCTGAACACATCCATCTTCAACACTTCTGACCTGTATTTGCCTGGCTCTGTAAGTAAGACTTAGATCATAGTATCTCTCTTAGAGATAGATAGGAATATAGCAAGATTAGTTCAGGTATTTTCATGTGAGACTGTCCTGAAATGTTGTTTTAAAATATTTCCTGTGATTCTGAACTCTGTTGTCACTGTGTTGAGTTATTGAGTATTGTCTTGTGCTTTTATTATTTATTATTAAATATATTTAAACCTTTTAATTGTGTCTGGTTTGTTAGAGATATTTAAGCTCTTAGAGTACTTACATATGTATTTGGTGACACTACAGTCTACTGTTAAATAGCCTTTCTGTTGGTCACACTTACCATTTGGATAATAGTAACATTACACAGTAGAACTGGTCTCCCTTAGCTTCAACAGAGGGTTCATTTTTTTGTTGGTTCTCAGCTTGCTTTTTTTGGATAAGAGTGGTTGGTGGCAGCTGGTACTACCGTAGAGTCTGGACAGAAGGTAGCATAGCTAGTGAATCTGTACCAGTCTTGCCCAGGAGTGTTCGTGTGTTTGTATATAAATCAAATCACAAAGTGTGTGTGTGTGTGTGTGTGTGTGTGTGTGTGTGTGTGTGTGTGTGTGTGTGTGTGTGTGTGTGTGTGCTACTTGAGCAGGGACACAATCCACTGGTGGGACAGAGAGGGTGCTTGAGGTTTTGGCTTGACCACTCGGCTGAGATCTTAACCCTATAGCTATGCCAGTGGGGAGTCTTATTGGGGATCTAGAGAAAGAAGGAGAAACCAGCCCCAGACTGACTGTGATCTCTGTGTGCTCTTAAGGGAAATTGTACTTTACTGCTTGTGTACTTGTCATCCTCCGAATGTGCACATCCCTCACTGATGTTAGTGGTGAGAATTGAAGCTCCTTGATCATTGGGTCAGTGCAGGGGCGTCATAGAAGTATCGAACTGAGAAAACTATAAATCAGTTAAGACAAGAAGTGTCACTGATGGAAAAATATAGAAGAGGAAACATATCAACAAAAATACTAAGAAAGATAGACATAATAAAAGCAATCTACAGCTTAAGAACAGACCAGGATCTATCATGCACAATCGCAAATAACAAGCTAAAAATCTCAGCACAGGTGGAAAAACTTAGATGATACACAGATAAATATAAAGGAAAAGTACAAAATAACCAATTTATTGATGACCCAAACATTTTCTATAGAGAGTTGGGAAATAAGGTAAAATGAATTAAAAGACCACCAAAAAAGGAAGAAATAGATACATTTTGGAGAAGTATTTATGAAGATCCTGTGGAACATAACAAAGATGCTAAATGGATAGAGGAAGTAAAAGAAAGACTAAGAAGTTTAAAGGTACAGGACATGAAATGAGATGAAATATCAACCAGAGAGATTTAAACAAAGTTAAGAAAAGCCCCCAATTGAAAACCCCCAGGCCCAGATGCAGTACGTAACTTCTGGTTAAAAGTATTAACATCTTTTCATGAAACTTATGAGTAAGAACTATTTATATGCACACCCTGAACACACACCAACCTGGCTAACAACAGGAAAAACAATGCTACTACTTAAGAGTAAACCTGCAAGCTACCCTAAAAACTATACACCAACAACTTGCCTTCCGACGATGTATAAACTTCTTCTTATTATTTCAGCTTTTCCTGGTTAGGGGCTGCCACAGTGGATCACCTGTCTGCTCATGACTGGCAGTGGAGTTTTAAAGTGTCAACTTGCTAGCCCGGTGCCCAACCTTCCACAGAAGGCACACATACACATGCACTCATGCCTAGGGCCAATTTAGAGTGTCCAATCCACCTACAGCATGTCTTTGGGATGAAACCAGAGCACCTGGAGGAAACCCACGAAACCACAGGGAGGACATGCAGACTCCGCACAGGAGGCACCCCAGCTGAGGATCGAACCGGAGAGCTTCTTGCTGTGAGGTGGCAACGCTAACCGCTGCACCACCACGGCCGCCCTGGCGATGTATAAACTATACACTGGAATTTATGCCATCAGAGTTTATAGTTATTTAGAAGAAAACTCAGTTATGGCAGTAGATCAAAAGGGCAATAAAAGAAAGTCATATGGGACAAAGGATCATTTGTTCTTAAATAAAGTCATAGTGCAGAAGTGTAAAAAGGGGAAGAATATAAGTATGGCATGGATTGACTATAAAAAAGCATTTGACAGTATCCCACATTTATGGATAAAAGAGTGCTTAAAAATGTATAAGATACACCCTACACTGATCAACTACATTACAGTGACCATGAAACAGTGGCAGACCACTTTGCTATTAAGCCATAATAAAGGACAAATTATTATTCCATGGATAAAAATTCAAAGGGGGATATTCCAGGGTGACTCTCTGTCACTGTTGTTATTCTGTCTTGCCCTTAACCCATTAAGCTGTCTACTTAACAGCGCTATGGCTAACATTTGGCTCCTAGAAAACAACAAAGTGTAAAGACTTCTCATCTTCGCTTTGTTGATGATTTAAAACTGTATAGCTCATCAAATGAGGAACTGAAAGCACAGCTGCAAGTTAAGAATGTCATTTGGTCTTGATAAATGTACAAAAGCAACCTTTAAAGCAGGAAAACTGCAGCAACAAGAAAACATCAGTTTGTGACAGGAATGTGATATAAAAGAACTTAAGCAAGAGGAAGTGTATAAATATCTGGGAACTGATGAAGGATCAGCAATAAAACATGAACAAATGCAAATAAAACTTAGTAAGGAATACTTTAAAAGACTTAAATTAATCCT
Organism: Protopterus annectens; assembly: GCF_019279795.1. Lineage (NCBI taxonomy): Eukaryota > Metazoa > Chordata > Ceratodontiformes > Protopteridae > Protopterus > Protopterus annectens. The sequence continues at coordinate 1,758,093,316 of NC_056731.1, read as the reverse complement.
GAAAACAGCGTTGACATCTAGGAACAAAATTCAAGCCATAAACCAATTTGCTCTTCCTGTCCTAACTTACAGTTTTGGAGTGATTGACTGGCCCCAAAACATGTTGGATAGATTAGATAAGAAAACATGAAGGACGTTTCATGCTCACCAAATGATTTATAAAAATCAGTGCATACCAAGATTATATATTCCCCGTTCCGAAGGAAGGGTGACCTCACAAGATCCAAACATAGTGAAAGTTTTGAAACATGAAGAAAATAAATCTAAGATGACTTGTCTCCTTAATCTAGCAGAAGCATATCAGCATCAAGCAGGAATGGAAATCAAACCAGAAGTATACAAAAATCAGACAGCAACTGATTGTGCCAAAAAACAAAAGAAACAATGAAGGACCAGATGAGAAGGCAAGAAATGTAGAAAATGCATAAATATAGTTGTAAGTATAGAAAACTTCTGGAAGAACCTCATGTTGATCAGGAACGAATGCAGGAATGGTTAAGAAGAGGCAAATTCAAACCAAGAGATGAAAGGTTAATATTCTCAGCCCAAGATAGTGGGCTGCATATATGTTGGTTTACAAAGTCCATTAAACATGTGGGAGAAACAGACAAATGTAGGTTTTGTAAAACCGAATTGGAAACAGTTGCACACCTCTTTGCTGGTTATGACATACTAATGGCCGAAGGACTGTATACTGAAAGGCATAATAATGTGGCAAGACTGCTGCACTTGGGATTGTGTAAACTTTATGGTGTTGAAGTGGCTGAAAAACACTGGAAACATGAGCCATAAAGCATCACAGAAAATGATGAAGTCTACATCACATAGGATCACCCATTACCAACAGTTCAAAAGATAGATGCCAGAAAATTGGATATAGTGATCCATGAAAAGAAGACAAAAGTAGCATTGATCATTAAAATCGCCACACCCAGTGACTACAGTGTGTTGTGTACAGAGAGACACAAAATCCTAAAATATCAGGATTTGCTAGCAGAAACGAGAACAATATGGAAGAAAGATACCCAGACAGATTTAATAGTAGTAGGAACAACGGGTCTTATAAAAAAAAGAATCTACAATCGTATTTAGACATATTACCAATACATGTAACCCCATACAAGCTGCAGAAGGAGTCACTACTGGGCACATTGCGGTTGCTGCGAAGTGTACTTCTGGCTGACATCAAAGATTGAAATAATATTGTTTGTTTGTGTCTTTCGGCTTTTATTAATTTCATGAATTTTAATTGTACTTTGACTTGGGAATGGGGTCCATTCCGTCATGGTATTAAAAACCCAAAAGACCTGGAGAAATTGAAAAAAAAGAAGGCTTGTCACACATACCCCACTCAATGGCATGAAATGTGAAGCACATGGTGATACATATACATTATAAATAGCACATGAATAATAAAAATAAGGAATGCAAGCCTGTGCATACATAGATATGCAGGAAGCATACAAATGTCTGGGCAATGGGCAACACACAAACAAAACATGAACACTGATTGAATCTACTCATTTACTACTGCCTTGTGTGTATATGCCTTGTGTGTATATGCCTTGCATGTGTATGATACCCGAGCACAGTGTCACAATATCATATTGTCCCAGTAAATATACATTGGAATTATGATACATCACAAAATGGTACAGACACACATATACAGTACATATTGCAAGTATATTTGAACATATAGGCCAAAACTATAAGGGGGTTAAGAGATGGGCAACATATATCCACAGTAATAAGGAAATATATGCATGAGACATCTGACACACAAAAGATGGGGTAGGCATAGATAAGTAAATAAATTGCACATGTACATGCCCCAACATAAAATGGACTACAAGTCCCCACAACGTACATTAAAACAAATAGCCAATGACTGACACGGTGTGCATTGGTGATGACTATGAATATGTCTGTGTGTAAATGACATAAACAACACAATAATGTGCAATAGTTAAACAGCAATTAGCATAGGTACATAACGAAAGTAGGGTTCAATATCACATACCCATATATACTACTATGCTAACATAAGACAACAGGTGGCACACTCACAGAAAGTGATACAAACAGAACATATAAATGTGCATGACTAATCAAAGGACAATCATATATATGCAACTATACCACACCATCTGTGGGTGAATGTCACATAAAAACTATAGCCTTGCAGTGGTTGATTAATAGCTTTTGCGATGTTAGGAGCAACCAATTGTACAGTTATACAAAGGAAGGCTGCCACATTATACATAATGGCAACTGGATAGATATGTTAACATGTGCAGTACACTGCCAGGGTGTACGCATGTTGCAATATATGCTATATGCACACTGCAATGGCCCCTTTCTCAGGCATTTTGCTTGTAGTGTGCACAGACTACATAGAAAACTCATACATCCCAGACTCAAAAGAAATCCAAAGTGTTTAATTTCACCATTTCTGGAAACTGAAGGAAGCTCTAGTGATAAGAAACATCTCCATACTAAGACAGCCCCATATTTTATTTATTTATTTTATTTTTATTTAACATTTGTTGACCGGGAATGTCCGACTAGGTTCCACAGAGCCTGTTTTCAGCGGAGGCCCAGGGAGAAACGCTCCAGATGCATGTCTTTGGAATAGGGTATGCATACTGGAAAGTATGACTGAACTAGAATTTTATAATTTAACTAAATAACTAAAATTGTTACTAAGATACCTGTGTAGAAGTGCACACTACTTGCACCCCTCATACCCACAATGCATTCTAGCTTGACCCTGTATAACTGAGGAAGATATCCTGACCAGGAGATTTATTAAAAAAAAAAAAAAAAAAAAGAAAACATAACCATCTTGCTAAGCCATAACTTCTAGTACAAGTGGTAGCAACTGCTCTAGATGTAAACTAACAGTAAATTAATGGAGATAGTGATATTTCACTAAACTCTAGTTGTACCCTTGCTCAAAATTCAGAAGCAAATATCTTCCCATAATCTGACTAAAGTATAACTACTAGACATTAGGAAACTAAACTTTTAGAAATAAAACAGCAGGCTACATTACTGTATCTTACCTTATCAGAGGCTATATCTCAGATAGTCTTTTAAGCAAAAACTTCTTACAGATGGAGAGTTTCATCCTAATTCCAGACCTGATACCCACCACTCAGACTGATACAACAGAAAAAAATCATACCACCCAAACCACATATCCCATACTGCTCACTTACTAGTTAACTTTCTTTACAATAAATGCCAGAAGCATAACAAGCAAAATTACTGAGCAACATGCTTGGATTTCCTGCCACAAACCCAATATCATGGTCATAACTGAAACATGGCTAAAGTCTAACATCAGTAATACTGAAATCCTACCATTTGATTATAATACAATACAAAATGACCACTGTAAAAGAAAAGGTGGTGATGTTACATTAATTTTACCAAATCACTACAACCTAACATCATGTAATGCTCCTATACCACAAGTCAACAAAGCTGAAATTCTTATTACACTCCTAAAACTAAACAAACAAAAGCAAATACGTACAATCAAGTTATGTATTTCCCCCCAGTGACAATATCAATTTATTCTAAGAAATCTTGTACTGGACCTCAAGTAATAACTCCTATGAAACAATAAATAATGCAAGCAGATCTAAATATAAAGTGGTTTGAAATTGCATCCACTACTCCAAAATCTAGTATCAACTTATAAGGCTTTAAGCAACTCATATGGAATCCAACCTATCTCAGTAAAATCTCAATTTTTTTACTGGACTAGATTCTTGTGTCTGACCCCACTATGGTCATGAATCAGGTACCTCACATAATTCTCTCGGTGACCACTCTGCCCAGCCTATATTAACTGATTTACAAAAAATGTCCTTAAACAACAAGCAGTAAAAACCATATATAACCTAAGTAAATTTAACCCTGAAACACATTCAGTGCAATGCTCTCATCATTCATCTAGAACATACTAAAGTCCATCCCTTTAAACAAAACTATAATGACATTTAATACAATATTCTACAATATTGTTAACAAATCAGCACTCCAAGGAGCAAGAGAATAAAAGTACACGATTATCCCTGGTTAACTAAGACTACTAGAAAATCAATGCAGAACAGAGAAAAGGCGTGGCACAAAAGAAATCCTCTAACAGTATAAAATATGCAGCCAGGCAAAACAATAAATAACCTCAGGTAAAAAATGTACTATAATAATTTCCAGAATAGTTGTAAAACAGATGCTAAAAACTTCTGGTTAACAAGCATTTTCCCCGGGCCTCTGCTGAAAATTGGCTTTGTTCCAAGTCAGACTTTCCCAGTAAACAAATGTTAAATAAATAAAAATAAATAAATAAGCAATCAACAACATAATGCAACCTGGGCAAAAAAAAAAAAAAAAAAACATAATCCCAGCCCATTTTCAAACAGTATTATAATGAATTTTACAACACAATTTAATAACTTAGAAAGTACAAAAACACACTGTATAGGGCAAATGTGGTACTGCTCAAGCAATAAAAGCAAGTAATAAGTGAAATCAACAACAGGGAAGTCCACGAACCATGTAGTCCATATAATAAATCGAACATAAATAAAAAACTCTGTTTTATTTCAAAACTGGTAAGCACTTTCACATAGGATGAATAACTAGTAATAGTAGAAAACACTGGTGATACCAAGGTAAAACCACCAAGACTTTATTTAAATAAAACAGATAACTCACTAAGTGCTTTCACCCATGTAGGGCATCTTCAGAGTCAGTTTTTCACATCTAATCACAGCCTTTAAATACACATTTCAATTAACACATAATTAGTTAATCTATCCTTTAAACTTTTTATTTTAACCCTTGAATGTTATTAGTGTAGTTATAGTAAAAAATCGTTTTGTATAAACACCAAATACTCAATAAATAATAATGTAACAAGTATTGTTTCAATACCTAAACTCAAAACATACATATAAAACATATTAATAAAATAAAATATGTATAGAAAGTGTATATCTATGAATAAGTATATATATATATATATATATATATATATATATATATATATATATATATATATATATATATAAAGTAAATGCAAAATATATAATATAACAAAGTACATGTGAGCACATGTGTCTTGTGTATCTGACTGAAAGTCAAAACATACTCTGTTGTTCTTGTCTATTAGATACAAGCTGTTTTGTGTTTTAATATGCATGCTAGAGATAAGGTGTCATTAATGCCAGGTGCACTGCTTGTGTCCAATCGTATTTGCCATAAGCATTCCCTGACTTCTAAAATGATTTTATAATCACCACCAAAGTCCTTAGTGTATAGTCTGTGTATAACAAAAAATAAAAACTTTTTATAGTTAATACAATCTTTACTATGATTGCACAATGAATTAGTTAATTTATTATTTTTGATGTCCCTGTTATGTTCCATAATTCTTTGTCTCAGCTTTCTTGTGGTCATGCCAATATAGAAGGCTGGACAAGATAAACAAGTAGCCGCATAAATGACTATTTTGGTATTACAATTACAATAACCTGGACTCCTCAGGGACCTCTTGAAATTACCCACTTGAACATATGGGCCATCATTAATATATTTACATGCTTTACAGTTACCACATTTAGCCATCCTGGCAGGCCCTTGACCAGTAGACATAGATGTTCTTTCCAAATGTTCTTTAATATTCAAACCCCTACTGTTGATAAAAAAGGGGCCCTTTCCTAATGTGTCTTGCATGTCTGTGGGGAGTACACTTTGCCAAGTCCATTGAATGATGTGTTTAACTTCAATGGTTGTGGCATTGTATTGTATGTGGCAGGTATATAAAACCATACCTGTTTGAACATTCTTCACTTTATGTTTATGGATATTATTGTTCTCTACATCCCTTTGGCTATCTAACAAAATAGGCATGACATCTGTGGCTCTTCTTTCAATAATATCCTGTTTAACTATAGTGAGTAAATCCATAGGATAGCCCCTTTGGACAAACAAGTCAATTAGTGCCTCCAGTTCTTCCAGAAATCTGTTGTCCTCACTAACTATACGTGACACCCTAATCATCTGGCCTTTGGCCACATTCTTCTTTACATAATAAGGATGACAACAGTTGTAATGTAAAAATGTGTTGCTATATGTCTTCTTCTTAAATAATTTGGATTCTACCTTCCCTTCTTTGAAGTATAAAAGTAAATCCAGATAGTCGATGGTGTTTCTGTCTGTCTTGTTGGTGAATTTTGAAAATGTTGTGGTGTTGTAAAATCATCCAACTCATATCGAGAGCCTTTCCAAAGGAACAGTATGTCATCCAAGAATCTTAAATAAATGATTATCTTGGATCTATAATCAGATGTCAAAACATACTGTTCCTCCCATTCAGCTAATACTAAGTTGGCATAAATAGGGTTTGAATATTAAAGAACATTTGGAAAGAACATCTATGTCTACTGGTCAAGGGCCTGCCAGGATGGCTAAATGTGGTAACTGTAAAGCATGTAAATATATTAATGATGGCCCATATGTTCAAGTGGGTAATTTCAAGAGGACCCTGAGGAGTCCAGGTTATTGTAATTGTAATACCAAAATGGTCATTTATGCGGCTACTTGTTTATCTTGTCCAGCCTTCTATACTGGCATGACCACAAGAAAGCTGAGACAAAGAATTATGGAATATAACAGGGACATCAAAAATAAGAAATTAACTAATTCATTGTACAATCATAGTAAAAATTGTATTAACTATAAAAAGTTTTTATTTTTTGTTATAGACAGACTATACACTAAGGAGTTTGGTGGTGATTATAAAACCATTTTAGAAGTCAGGGAATGCTTATGGCAAATACGATTGGACGCAAGCAAAGCACCTGGCATTAATGACACCTTATCTCTAGCATGCATATTTAAACACAAGGCAGCTTGTATCTAATAGACAAGAACAACAGAGTATGTTTTGACTTTCAGTCAGATGCACAAGACACGTGCTCACATGTACATTGTTATATTATATATTTTGCATTTACTTTATATATATATATATATATATATATATATACTTATTCATAGATATACACTTTCTATACATATTTTATTTTATTAATATGTTTCATATGTATGTTTTGAGTTTAGGTATTGAAACAATACTTGTTACGTTATTATTTATTGAATATTTGGTGTTTATACAAAAAGATTGTTTACTATAACTACACTAATGACATTCAAGGGTTAAAATAAAAAGTTTAAAGGATAGATTTATTGTGACTAATTATGTGTTAATTGAAATGTGCATTCAAAGGCTGTGATTAGATGTGATAAACTGACTCTGAAGATGCCCTACATGGGTGAAAGTGCTTAGTCAGTTATCTGTTTTATTTAAATAAAGTCTTGGTGGTTTTACCTTGGTATCACCAGTGTTTTCTACTATTACTAACTTTCACATAGGAGCTTCTTCAGACCATTAAACAAATATTGGTCCAAGCATATTTAAATAGTACACATGAACCAATCAGCTTAGGTTAAACCACGGTTTTATATATCTATCTATAGATATATATATATATATATATATATAGATATATATATATATATATATATATATATATATATATATATATATATATATAGATAGATAGATAGATATATATATAAGGAATCTAACTGAGAGTAAGGAAGTTAGGTGGATTTTAAGGCTTAGGGCAGATAGGGGTATGGGCTTGAATTGTCCCCTCACAGTAAGACATTGTCCAGTTCGATTCTCAGCTAGAGCGTCTTCTGTGTGGAGACATGCGTGAATGGGTGTACCTTTGTTGAAGGTTGTGCATCAGGGTTGGCAACTCGGCACGTAAAAATCTACTGCCAGTCATTAGTGGACCGGAGTTCTGCTGTGGCAACCCCTAACCGGGAAAAGCCGAAAGACACAACAAAAGTGCCGGAGGTGTATTTTTTTGTGATATTACTTTAAATTAGTACACCTAGGTGGTTTAACATAAGCTGATCCGTTCATGTGTAGTATTTAAATGTGCTTGGACTAGTATTTGTTTGATGGTCTGAAGAAGCTCCTGTGTGAAAGTGCTTACCAGTTTTGAAATGAAACAGAGTTTTTTTATTTATGGTGAATTTATTCAATGGGCTGCATGATTCGTGGACTGCTCTTTTGTTGATTTCACAATTTAATAACTGTTTTATAGATAGTATAGCATTCATTACAAAGGGTTTTAACTTTACCCAACTTTACTCAAATGAACAATCCCAAGATACTTCGACATTCAACCTTCAGACAATGCCTATAATCACTATCAAACATCTGGTAAACAAGTTAAAAGTTTGCTCTACCTCTGCAGATAATTTTTACCTAAAAGTAGCAACTAGTAGCATAGTCTATCCCATTTTCATCCTCATGAATAGATCTATACGAGAATGATATGCTCCCAAGCTCTGAAAAAAAGTCATACAACATTCCCCTCCACAAATGAGGTAATTCAACCGATATCACAAACTTTAGACCAAAAGTAATAATATCCCCACTTTTAATAATACTGGAAAAATGTGTGCATAAGCAACTTTTACAATGTCTTACACAGGAGCAACTTTAAACCTTAACCCAACAGGGTTTTCAACCATCCCATAGTACTAATACAGCTCTACTGTCATTCATAGAAACAGTCAATAAAGCCAGGGAAAGTGACAAATTCATATCTACATTATTCCTTAATCTATCAAAAACCTTCGGAAATGTCATCATTAGGCCTTACAGCAAATACCTTAAACTGGTTTCAGAGCTATCTCAAAGATGGATTCCAATCATTAAAATGGCAAAACACTCTATCCCCTTTCTCCCTGTTAATACAGGTGTCTCTCAAGGCTCAATCCTTGGATGCTTATTAATGTACTTACCAACTCACACTACACATGCATACAACATACCTCCATTATACAATATGATGATGATTCAACACTTATTTGCTCATCAACCAACTCACCTACAGAAATTACTCAGGAATCCTTTGCTGTCACATAAAAATGGTTAAAAAACTATCAAGTTATGCTTAATCCAACAAAATTAAACTATTGTTATTTTTCCTCACATCAAAGTCCCATGAAAAAAACAACTTCAAAATATGTTTCCCTTAATAGTGCCAGTATTGAACTAACCTCTCAAACTAAGCTGCTAGGAATGATACTAGATGGCACTCTTAGATTTGATTACCACATACAAAATGCTATAAAAAACACATCAAAAATTAGGTCTACTCTACAGACCTAGAAATGTCCTCACCCCTACCTCTAGTCACACTAGCAAAAACTTCCTTCCTTCCACTTCTCCTCTACAGTGGTCCCATTCTCACAAATGTTCAAAAAATCAAATATTCAAAAACTGGAACAATGTTATAATAAAACTGCCAAATTTGGTACTTGTGCACAATACTGTACCCATCATTTTACTGTGCTAAAACCCTTAACTGGCTAGAACTACCCAACTACTTAAAATATACTCACTTACTCTCTGCAGATAAGTTTACTAAGTATCCTGACACAGGTGCTGCTCTAAATGCAACTCTACAAAAATACTCATCCAGTCACCCTCTGTGATCAAATAACCAAAAGCAAATTACTGTCTAGTGACCTAGCAAGTCAGCAGGATACTCTCTTTACTTCAACTCTGTTATCAAAGCTTGGAATTCCCTCCCTACTTCCATTAGAACAACTACATATAATCCTTCAAACTCTATCTAAAAGACTACCTAAAAAGGAATAGCTCTACTCCTGCTCTACACCAGGATAACCATCTACAATCCTGCTTAAAGTTCACATCTACTTTCGACTTATTCGTGAAAATATTCCTATCAAGTCTCTCTCCTAGTGTCTCCATAAACATTCTATTTTCTCCATAATTCCCCTAACTCTCCTTTAACTCTAATATATCCACACAAAACATCAGCCCCATGCTTCATACTTCAATGAAAACTCTATATCACATCCCCCAAATGTCTCCAATATATACTTAGGACCATGCTAGATAAAGTTTGGTTATTGTTTCACTACATTCAACATAACTTTCTTTTCAAAATATTTAGGCATCATGTCTATCTTCACTAGTATATCTGAAACTAAACAGTCCCATAACAATCTTAGACTCTCATGTGAACAACTTACTTCATTCTATCACACCCACCATGTTGCCTCTCAGTTATGAAAATATTTGACTCTGTGTACCCAGTTTATCTCTACTTTTGTAAATATTTGGCTCTGTGCATTAGTGTTTCAAATGTAATTTTTATTTACCATTAAAAACTTAGCAAAAACAATAAAAGCCGTAATGTAGAGTGACTCCAGAGGTTCCTTACAAAAAGAATACAAGGTATAACAAACCAGTCTTATGCAAAGCACCTTAAAGCTCTTTCCCTCTATTCAAGTATCCTATAGAATGCTGAGGGGTGATCTATGCCTCACTTACAAGGCATCTGCAAACCCCACACTTATGAATCTTCTGCATATTTGTAAGTCAAACAGTACCAGAAATACAAGGTCTAGGGACCTGAATGTTGTCTGTGATTTAAACAGAACATGCTGCAGAGACAGATATGTGTCCCAGACACTGCCCCTCCTATGGAACAGGCTTTTCATCCATGTGAAGCTGAGTTTATCTATTACCCAGTTTAAGCACAGCCTAGACCATTGGATGGGAAATAGGACATTTGCACCAGACCTGGCACCCACGTCCCTTATGGACAGAGGTAGCTTATAAATGCCTGGCCTCAATGTCCTGTTTGGATACAGGACATCATTATTCTTTTGGGAAAACTTGACTAGGCTTAGAAAGGCAACTTGGATCATTAGCTTAGTAATAGCCTATGAAACAATATATGCCATAAGCAGCAATCACCAAGACATCAAACACATATTATAACTTATATATACAAAATATTGTCATTAACCATTATCTGCAAGTATAACACAGTTATCATTTTGGTTGTGTCAGCAAAAGTCCTACAACTGCAAAATAAGCCATTAATATTGGAAGGGCCTGTACATATGCAGTTTGCACAGAAATAATTGCTTGGTAAACGTTATACACAATACATTGACACTTATACCTTGGGGATGCCCGATGGAAATCTTGTCATCTAATTTGCATATATGGATGCCATCTGACTAACATTCTCATACAGGAGATGGACACCTGATAATGGTCCTATAGGGCAGAAATAAGACTGAAGATAATAACATACACCGCTCTCATTTTGCTGCTCCTCTACCCTGTGCATATGCTCAGAGCACTGAGCTCTGTTACAGGCACATTACTCAGCAAGTGCAGCTGTATCATACACATTAGGAAAATAGACTAGAAATAACCAAAAGCTGTATTCAAACCTACAGTAGTCATCTTTGTTCATAGCAAAGTCCAGAACCCTACCTCCCTCACTAATTGTTCTTTGTAATCCAAAAGGTAGCTAATGGAATTTTTTTGTGATCTATGACTATGAATATGAAACATGACATGCCATGTGACCCTGTCTACACATACTTCTGATATACAAGGTGACTTTTTGATAAAATATGAGACAGGCCCAATGTAACATCTGAAGAATGATGTGATCTGCACTGTACATTTTTCAATGATATTAAACAAAGTTACTGGTATAGCCATAGTAGTGTTAGAAAGCTGAGGTTTACAGTTTTGGCATATATCCCCCAGTAATACATGCAGTGTTTATAAACTGTCACCTAGTATACAACACACAAAAGACAAATACTACATAAGTAGGTAATAGTATGCACAGTTATACAAATAACAATGCAACTGTATATGTATACTGTTTACAAATTAGAATAGCTTGACATATGTACAAAGAGATGTTGGCTATCAAATATAAACATACACATTATCCTACTAAGTATGGAGATGGACAAAAACAGAGATATCTATACAATAAGGTGATAAGGTAAGCCAAGTCTAAAAAGTACCCTACATAACTTGTAAGTGAAGATACAAGCCTATCTCCCTTATGAACACATAGTTAGGTCTTACAAGACTTAACTGTCTGATGGGGGAGTCAAACCCACAAAAAGAAGGCAATCTGGACTGTAGTCATTTACATAACCCACAGTGCTAACCCCTTAATTATACCCCAACCAAAGAAATACTGACTCAGGTTTCCTGTAAATCAAGTGTGATTACAGCACACACTCCAATGGAATGCAGATGTTCACATAATATTCTAGCACAGACAAATATTAATCAAATAATATTTAATGCTGTGCATACATACTTTGATTTCAATGCAAGCTGCAATGGAATCACAGGGATATCTGTGGTAACTATGTAAATAATATGGAAATATCTCAAATGTAGTGAATAATGAAGAAATGCTCAGTCATCCATGGCATAAAACAATCTGGTACTAAAACACAGAAATCACCTCACATAGGTTCCAAGTAACACACATCTCAATGTTAAACAAGAAAAAGAATGGCCATGACAGGGACTAAAAGACAACAGTGGGATTCAAACCCAAAACAACATAGCAGGTACGAGTGCAGTTAATGACATTAGCCAAAAGTGCTAAATCATCAGCTATGACATTGTGCAGTGACCACACACACAAATGTGATGTGTATGTAGTCTGATTACTGCACTCAGTCATATCAAATGCATGGTGACCCGCAGAGCTGGATCATGGTCAAATGGGGCCGTAGGCATGGTAATGGATCAGGGCTTCCCAACACACATAGCAGCCCCCCATCCCCTCCCCACAGTCATTACAGTGTCCCATTACTTGGCTATTTCTCCCCAGTTACCATAAGCACTTTTCAATCCTGTAAGTGTACATACTATTTTCTTCTTTATGTCTACAATGACTACAGATATTTGGATTTAATTTAAAACTTTTATTTCAAATTTTATAGCACAGACACTGATAGAAGTTTGCTAAACAAAACAGTCTCACAATGAAAACAGAATTAGCATTAACAGCAAACTTCTCTGCCATTGAAACTCACAGTCATTGAAATGGCATTGAAACCCACATTCAAAGAAAATGCATCTGGCCAGTGGTAGATAAAGATTAAATGTGGGCTATTTTCAAACCATAGGCCCCATGCACACATCTTTAGAACCATGCAGACATGCATGTGTTCTTTGATTCACCTTCCTGATTGTATTAAATTATATTTCTTGTATAATACAGCACCACTTGTTAGACTGCATTTTAACTTTATACTTCTGAACAACATTTTCCAGTAAGTAATAAAACAAAACATACGATGCAATAATATAATATTTCAACAATAAAAGGCCACTCAGTATCAGTCAATACCACAATCTCTGTGGAAGAAAAAGTCATCTGAATAATTCCACATTAAAGGGATTTGTAACTAATGAAGGGGTTGCTGCTAACACACAACTTTATATTTCAGTGTTTAATTGACAAATCCATTGCCTGCTGCCCTTGAAGAATAAATTGGGTTGATTAAATAAAAAAGGGTAAGCTGGCAATACTGCAATAAGAAATGGATGGCAAACCAACAGCAGGTTCATAGTTATTAGGCAGCTTATCCAAAGGAGGACAAACTCAGTACTGCAGCACCCCCCCCACACACACACCTTAAAGTACAAAACAGTATCAGCAATTTATTTACCTAGTGTCGGATCAACAGCAAGTATGCTACCTATTGTGCTACTAACACTGCTTTCAAAGGACATAGCAAAAACAGTGCTGATCATTTGCTGAACACAAACAGTTACACATTGAAAACAGACTGAGAGTAAGCAGCAACAAACTTCTCTTCCATTAAAACTCACAATTCCTTGAAAATACACTGAAGCTCACAATCCCTTAAAATGCACTGAAACTCAGTCCCTTGAAAATGCACTTTGAGTGCCCTGGTATTTGGAGTTGAAAATTCAGGCTCTTGTCTCCTGTAACTAAGGTACAGGTTTTCAGCCTCAGCAAATTACCCAACCTACCACCCCTAACTAGGACATTTCACCCACACACATAAGATTCATTCAGTTGTACCATAATCCAGATAATCCTCTGAGGTACACACACAGATTAATTCAGTCATACATTAACCCTGATAATTTCCTGTGGTAGCAGGAATGAATAGGCATTTACAATGCTTAAATTCCACATGCATGGACTCGGAAAAGAAGAAGCAACAGCAGGTGGTGTATGCCTTGACGCACTCACAGACACAAAGGTCAAAGGGTATTCATTCTCTTAAAGAAGAAGAATGAATGCCCTTAAACAAAAAAAATATATATATATTTTTTTAAATTAAAACATAAATGTTGTGGCAGCCCTCAGATCAGTGGGCTCCTTCCCAGCCAGTGGGCCCTAGGTGGCTGCCTAGGTTGCCTGTTGCTGAATCTGGTGACCTGCACTGATGTTACAGTTCTCTGACTCAGTCAAGAAGTACTGTAGGTGGGCATAGGTTAATAAAAACCTAGAACAACAGTCACAAATTTAACTTTCTATGACAATTCCAATGGAATTTCACACCCATCAGTGTTAAGAAAGTACTCCTTATAGTATATTCTGAAAGAATTGCAGAGAACAACAAAATCTATAGTCATCAGTGGCCTATGCACTAGAGGTGTTAATGCACCTCAAAAAGTAAATACAAGTACAGATTGCTCCCTGATCCAGTACACAGTCTTGTAAAATAATCATATTAACTAAAAAAAATCAAAATGCTTTGTCCAAATATGTTTCTGATATCAAGGAGTCAGTGGGATTTGAGCCTAAGTATAATAAACCTCTATACACATTGCAACATTGCTCAATGAAAAAAAAATGCTTAATCGTCCATGGCCTGTGAGCTGTAGGCATTATTGCACTCCAGTAATGAAATATTTGCATAGATTACTTCCTTAGTAAGTATACAATCTTACAAAATAATCAGATTAAATAAAGATGATCAAACTGCTTTGTCCACATATGCTGTGTGTACCTAGCAGTTAGTGGGATTTGAACTTATTGATAATCAATCTCCATATATATAGTGTGCCATTACTTAACCAGATGAGATAATGGACATCACTGTATACTTATGGATGAGCAGCATTTGAGAATGACTAGCACTTTTATTGGGTCAATACCAGCATTCCTTCATACCACCTGCTATTTAAATATCAGACAAACAGAGCAAAACCTGTTATCAGAAATAAGTCAAAAACTATTAAATAGTGAATAAGCCAAAAAATAAAAATAGTTGCTGGAACCAAGAACTGTGGGTATATACTTTAGAACTAAAGTCTGTGGTTCCAGCAACTACTTTTATTTTTTGGGTTATTTAAATATCCTGCTCACCTGCTTGTTTGGCCAAGCTAGTGTGCAGATAATGTTACTATGCACAGTTAGACATCCATCAATATGTAACTGTAACATTTTAATTCCATTACAATTTCCCTGCTCATATTCATATTCATATTCATACATGTATTATATATAGAATAGCTATGGAGGCTACTTTTTCTCACAATATATATTCAGTTAATGCTTACAATAAGTACTAAGGTTTATGAGGTAGATTATGGCTCTTACTGTAGGCATCTTGAGGCCTGGTAACAAACCTCTGTGATCCTATTTTTTTAGGTCAGCCCTGTCTCTTTGGCAAAGATCTTCATATTGATGCTGGGTCTGCATGCCTGCACTGTAGATCCAGGTACATCAAAGGAGTTCCTGCACAATCCATTTCCAAATGTCATTTTGAGTGAAATACCTGGGTTTTGCTTGCCTCCTCCTCTCATGCCCAGCTTAGATGGCCAGCATTTAATAGGTCTCATCATCAGTTCATTTGGGCACATGAACATGCCACAACCTCTCCTCAGTCAACAAAGCCTCAAAACCCTTGGTAAAGATGTTCAAAACCACAGTCTGAAAATTGCTCACTGAAGTCCCACTCAATTTGCAGGTAACAATGATATGACAGGAAAATGTATCAGCATCACATTTTAAAAATGGCATACATGCGGTGGTAGCAGACTATTGGTGGTCATCAGCCAAGTGTTCCAGATGTTTTCATTCAATGATGACTATTGTGTATTTATGCTGACCACTGTAGACTTATGCAGAACTATTGGTTAATGCCCAGAGATTCGGGAATTTAAATGGGCATTCGCTGATGGAATTTCAAGACATTGTATGTTAATATAGCAATGACCCACGCCTGGGTGTGGGTAATGCTGGATTTACCCACGGTTGGTGTGGTTTGGTCATGAGAGCGAAGCCTGAGTGGCCAAACAAAGTCAACCGTGGGTAAATCCAGCATTACCCACACCCAGAAGTAGGTTATTGCTATTATACAATGACATTATTTAAGAAAAAGTAATTACTTTTCTTAAATAATGGCATTGTATAATGCCTCCTTGCTGCCCTTCCACTGCTGTCTGGTATTCTGTGGCAGTTCTGATATACTGCACATGCGTATGCTTACGCAGTACATCAGAGCTGTGGGTGGAAGCAACAGAGAAAGCAAGATCTCTATTGCTTCTTACAACCTGTCTCGCTATGTTAAAGGAGTTTAACGTAGCGAGACAGCTTCAAAAAAAGCAACGGAGAATCTCCGTTGCTTTTTTTAAAGCTATCTCGCTATGTTAAACCCATTTAACATAGCGAGACAGCTTTAAAAAAAGTGACGGAGAAAGCAAAATCTCCATTGCTTTTTACAACGTGTCTCGCTATGTTAAAGGACTTTAACATAGTGTGACAGTGTTAAAAAAAGCAACAGAAAATCTCCGTTGCTTTTTTTAAAGCTGTCTCGCTATGTTAAACCCATTTAACATAGAGCGACAGCTTTAAAGAAAGCAACGGAGAAAGCAAGATCTCAGTTACTTTTTTTAAAGCTGTCTCGCTATGTTAAACTCCTTTAACATAGTGAGACAGTGTGTAAAAAGCAACGGAGATCTTGCGTTCTCCGTTGCTGTAAAAAAAGATTTATAGTAAAGGAAAAAGTCTGGGCGACCGGACCTTTTTCCATTAGTATAAGTCTGATTTATAACGTGTACGCTGACCAATCAGTGTGCAGGTTTTGGAATATTAATGGGGGGTCATTGTATAATGACACTCCTCAATTATATATGGCACAGATGGTTCTTAATAGGCATTGCTCTGAGCTAAGCTCACTGTTAGGTATAGCTGCCTGACTGCATTTATCCAAAAGGTAAGCTATCTTGAGGTCAGCTGTCTGTATTGCTTTTGTGGAATACAATGCTCGTTATTACTCTACTATGTTCATAGTTTGTGTGAAACCTCTAACACATATTTCATCTATTTTTTGTTTTGGAAATTATATGCTCATCAATATGTCAGTAACATAAAGGATGGGGGTAGACTTCTCCAATATGCATGCATATGGACACTTCTCCATCACTATCATGGAGGTCCTCCCTACATGCAGGTGTATGGCTAAAAGCAATCCAGCCCTGGTGAACTTCGGATATGGATGGAATCAGCACATATCCATCAATAATGTAGTTCCACTTGTACATCTGTAGTAATGTTTGTGGATAATGAAGATTTATGTGGTTGCCTGTAAATTGTACATTCAAGGTCTGATTTGCAGATATTTACTGATGCTTACTCCTACATTGTTAGCTCTTATACCATTCAATGGGATAGAGGAACCTCAGGATGGCTTGGCATGTAATTTGCTTGTTGTCTTCACATCTAGTCACGACAGCATAACTGTTTCTTTTTCATAAGCTGATCTTGTTCTGCCTTGCTGTTTTAACACATTCAGATACATACATCATTTAACATTATCATATGTTATTATGTATCCCACATGGTTGATGCAGACTTGGCAAGTGTAACTGGATGTGCACATAACTGTGTCAGCACCATTTTTGGATTCTATATCACATTGTCAGACTCTCATAACATCGAATACCTAATCTTCGACCCCTTTATATCAAACATCTTATTCAGCGAAAAACCAAAACAGCAAATTGTATTACATCGAATTGCCATAGTTGGCCAACACCACCTACAAACATTAGGCTGTGCAGAAAAACAGAAAACAAACTAATTTCTAAAAATAAAACATTTTCTTTTTTTTCCATTTTGGAGGGGGGGTTGTGCACCCTACAGGCCCTGCTAATTAAATATACCAACTCTAAGATCACACCACAGTGAAGATATGCGACATGTTGGCCAACTATGGCAATTCAATGTAATACAATTTTCTGTTTGGGTAGTTCACTGCACAATTTCCCTTAAGAGCACACAGAAAACACACTCAGCCCTTATTCTGGGTTTCTCTCTATGTATCTCCCCATGTCCACAATAAGGGTCCCCACTGGCACAGCTGCAGAGTTAAATCCTCAACCGAGTATCCAAACCATGTCCTCCACCACTCTGTCTGTGAAACCAATGCTTCATGTCCCTGATGCAAGTAGCTGACACACATATACTGTAAGATTTGATTTTCACACACACACACACACACACACACACACACACACACACACACACACACACACACACACACACACACACACACACACACACACACACACATGCACACGCACACACACACATACACACACACACACACACACACACACACACACACACACACACACACACACACACACACACACACACACCTGGGAAAGGCTGGCACAGATTTACCCACTGTGACCCTCCTACCTAGACTATAAGGTAGTTATCACTGCCACCAGTCTCTACAAAGCCAACTACCTATGGCTTTTAAAGGGGTACCCAATTATAATTAATTTAATATTAATACAAATAGAAATGTTGACCAAACAGCCAGGCTTTCAGGAGTGGCCACAGTTATCAACAAATAAATATATGGAAATGCTCTCAAAGCTCAAATATTTTTTCTAAAAGGACCATACACAATGAGAAGTTTAAATATATTTAATAATAAATAATAAAAGAACATGAAAATGCTAAATGTCTATTTACAGTAAACACCAGAGCTTCAATCACAGGAAATATTAAAAAAAACACAGCTGGGAAGATTCACACAGTTACAGAAAAACAATACTTAACTATTGGTACTATATTTTCCTGACTGATATAGAGAATTACTGTTCATACTTACTGAATAGAATAAGTCAAGATGATGTGGGTGGGTGGTCCTTGTTGCCAGATACAAGACAGAATACAGAATACTGAGAGCAATCTCCTACTAATATCTAAATATTATTTCTGGCTTATAGAATGACATTACACACATCTAGTCATCTGACTCTGTTTCCCGCAGTATCCCACATCACTAGAAGCTGCCAGGATTTTAGCACTTACATGTTATAATACATACAAAAGAACATTGCAAAGATCTGGTGCAGCAGCTGGAAGTCATAAAACCATAAAACACTTCCCTTCTTTCTACAGGAGCTAATAAACCATACTTCTCACAGACATTGCATCTCTGGCCTCATTCAAACTGTGGGATAACATCTTTATGGCCTAGGCCCAGTAGTTTCATTTTCTTACTATTTTTGAAGTTTTAGCTTAACCTCTTCTCTTCCCGTATCATCTGTCAAAACATATACATCTAATTCAGTTACAGTAATACATGTACATTTTTTTTTCTTTCCAGCAGGGTACACTGTTGATACATTTTAACACAAACAACTTTACAAATACTCTTTTAAACAAAAGCATCTGCACAAATCAGTTTGATACACACATGCCATATAATTCTTTACAAAACTCCAGCTAGCTGTGCTGGCATATGTTACAGATCCACAGCCCTACTTCACCTGGCATGGCTGGCAGTACCTTCTATCGTCACACACATATCACTATTTTTTCAGATGTCTAGTCATACCAGGTCAGATGATTTTTCCACATGGGAAAATGAAATCATAATTGAGGTTCTGCACCAGCTCATCTGGAATTTGCTAGGCTGGATGGGTGATATTGTGTGGAGACAGCAAATGTGGAGGGACATTACCAAAAGGATCAGTGTTGTGGGTGGACACAACCATTCCAGGCAAGTCTTCTGGAGATGTTGCTCGGACATGATCCTATATGCAGCCAACAGACTCCACTGCTATGAGAAAGAGAAAAGAGTGCCACCAGAGGTGGGCCACAATAGCCTCCCTGGATTAGATAAAGTTCTCCCTGGCCTCCCATCATAACACATATCAGGAGTGGCATCATACCTCTCAACTGTAAAGATTTTTTCAGAATGTCCAGATTTTTGCCTCATATTTTTGGTGTATTCCTCCTAAAATCTGTACTTTTCTGGCAAATAGCTGAGAACTGAAGTAATTAAATAATGACAGACCTTTGAGTTTAAGACTCCACATCCTTCAGAAACTTCATGCTAATGTAAAACCTATTATTCTGTCATCTTTCTAAGTTTGTAAGAACAATATTTAAAATCTGTCCCTGTTTGTCCCCCCATCATATTAGACTTTGTCCAGATTTTTTGCTCTAATAGGTTGAGAGGTATGAGTGGCATATAACCAGTGGATGTAGTAAAGCAGGTTTTCCAGAAAGTACAGGTATATCCAACATTCAAAAATGCTGAAGCATACTCCAGTTTTCATTCAAGGACATTTATTCACACCTACAGCAAAACACTTACAGATGTGGACACCCACAGTTAGTTTTAGAGCATGTTTTATTACCTAAACAACACATAGATAACAATGCTGTGTGCTTTAATTGCATAGGTCCATCAACATCAGGCCACCAGCAATGCTCATTATGTAATTTTCTCAGTAGTCTATTCATGTGATCAGCAGACTTTATGTGTCCCTGCCCCCTGATGTGCCTGAAGTGTATTCTCACATGTTGTTTGAGTTCCATTTTAACCTACTGGTACATCATTGCATCAAATGGTGAAGTTGTCTATAAGCATGGACAAATCTGGTAAGGTAGTTCATATTGTTTCTATAGTGCAACATAGTTTAGCATAACCCTGACCTTCAAAATTAATGTCAACTTGTTCATCGTCCTGTGTCACTTGTATCCTATATAATATCTGCACCCATACAATATGTCTATAGCTTATATGCTGTGTGTTATACATCATTGTCCATGCTACATGATGACATGTATGTGTTTACTACATGTCTGCTTTTACAAGATAGTGGCATTTCAACCTTCCTCAATGGAAGTGGAGTCAGAGGAGAACATGTTAGGTATGTTGTTATATATGTTTGTTTTCATACTGTATGTCATATTTGCTTGATGTGTCACTGACATGGCATATCTCTGCTCTATAGAGTCCCTGCACCACCCACAGCAAGATCCAGTAAGTCCATATCAGTATAATAAATCATTGTAGTTAGATTTCTGCCTAATAATGTCAGTCATATACTGCCTCATTTACCTTCTGAGAAAGTATATTAGATTTCTCATCTATCTCTATTTGCAGCACATCCTCCTTCAATAGCCCATCCACTGATCCAAAGGTGGGATGTGATGTGCCTCTCTCTGATAGTACAGTCCATGTCACATGGGGTATTGCATTGGTTTTGTTGTCCAGCTGGGCAGGGGACAGTCAGGTTTTTATGGTATAACTGTTTATTGGGAGGATAGTGTGGCTAACCATTCTGATGATGTGAGGGCATCAGATTATGGGAGTGATGATAACTGTGACTCACTGTCCCATGTTGAGTCTGGTACTGATGGTGGCTCTTGCCCATGACAGACTGACACTGCTACCCCATGGCTGATTTACCAACATGATCAATCCTTTGAGTGGACACAGCCATTCCAGGGAGGCCTGCGGCCAACATTGCTCCAAACTGATCATCAGTGCAGACAACAGAGTCAACTACTCATCAAGTAAGTGTCTCCATAGTTTGTTTGTGTGATCAGTACACTTTGTGTGCCTCTGCCTCCTAATATGCCTGAGGTGTATACTCACAAGTTGTTTGTGTTGCATTTTAACTGTGTCAGATGTGGGTGTGCATGAAGGAGTGTAGATGATGTGCATGGATGCACATCAGATGATGTACACTTGCTTTTACAGGCTCATGAATGCTCACAGCTACATCATGACTGACCTGCATGCATTTGCCCATACTACCAATCATGCAGCACACCAGCTGTGTGTTACATGAAGGTCAGAAGAACAGACATAGAGAGGTCATGGTAGCACTGGCTGGACAGCATGGCAGTGTCGTATCTGTGGTTGCACACACTGTTGAAAGCCTTATTACAGCAGTACTAGAGCAGTGCCAAAGTACAAACCATTTGTTACATGCCCTGACCTTACTGAGCAAAGTACATAGAGAGAGGAAAGGCAGAACCCACCATAAGACTCATACATGGCCCTCACATATCATTGTCTGTGCTATAACATGCATGCATATCTGCTATTGGTCGGCCTACTCTGAACCCAGTGGTCATGCCAGACAGATATATCACACAACTGCTCCTACCTATAGTGTGTCCCACACCATATGCCGAATGCCTCTAGACATGGCAAAGCATCCAGGACTGTGGTATGAGCATTCAGCATGGGCGTCCTAGATTGAATTACAGTAATGCTGCAGCTGATTCAATGTCTGTCCTGTTGTCTCATTCTGACCCTGTGGCAATAATGATAACTATGCTGACCACTGCCTACTACATCTGCAAGTGGTCAAATGGGGTCCTAGACAGAGTAATGGATCAGACCCCCCCATAGCTGCTTCCCCAATTAGCCCTCTCCCCCTCAGCTGCCCTAACCAACCAGGCCTCCCCCCAGTCATTCTAGTGTCCTATTACTTGGCCATCTCTCCCCAGTTATTATAAACACTATTCAAACTCGTTAGTGCGAATACTATTTTCTAATTTTTCTAACATGACTATACACATTTGGATTTCATTTAAAACTTTTATTTCAAAGCTTATAGTACAAACACTGGTGACCATTTGCTAAAACAAAACAATTAAGTCTCATAATGACAACGGACTTAGCATGAGCGCAGCAGTAAGCTTCTCTGCCCTTGAAACTCACATTTATTGAAACTGCATTGAAACCTACATTCATAACTGGCCAGTGAAGGATTAAGTGTACCTTTGGGCTGTTAGTGCCCTAAGTGTACCTTTGGGCTGTTAGGGCCCCTGCAACACATTTTTAGGACAACGCATAAATGCAGGTATTCTGTGATTCACCTTCCTGATTGTATTAAATTATATTCCTTGTCTGATACAGCACCGCTGGTTAGAGCGTGTTTTAAATTTGTAGTTTTTTAATATTTTTCTAGTAAGCAGTGAAACAAAATGTATGAAACAATAACGATAAAAACTACCAATTTCAGAACATTTCAGCCATAAAGGGCCACTCAAACTGCTGTTGTTATAATCCACCAACATCAGTCAATACGTACAATCTCTGCAGAAGTAAAAGTGATCTGAATAATTCCACATTAAAGAGAATGGTAATTAAGGAAGAGATTGCTGCTGGGAAATAATTTTGTATTTCATTGCTTCATCTAAAACTTTAGTGTCTGCTACCCTTAAAGAATAAATTGCCTATATTACATAAAAATGGTGTGTCAACAATCTACCTAGTGTGGGAAGATAACCCATAGTCTTCTGCACCAAAAGTAAGCATGCTAACTGCTGCATCTCTGACACTGAACAATATAACTATGAAAGTCTGTGACTAACATTACACTCAGTGATTTATAAAAAAAGAGAGAAGCTTAAAAGAGACCTGACAGTTGATGTGGTTTAAGGTACTTGCTTGCTAATAAGTAAGATCAGGGTTTGACTCTGAACAGCGTGACTTAACTAGACAGTGCCCCTAAGTGCAGCATTTTACACACACACACACACACACACACACACACACACACACACACACACACACACACACACAGTCTTCTCACTGGAAAAGCTCCAGTTGGGGTTTGGCTGCTGCACACACACACTATCTGCTCTTCTCAGCTCTCTGTCCACTGGAACAGTTCTAGTCAGGAGAGTAGATGCTGCACACACCATCCTCTGCATTTAAGTGTTTAGGAACAGGAGATCTTTGGTTTATAAACTATATCCCTAAATGTGAGCAAGTACTTTTTCATGCTGTATACCTCCTTACTGTCCCTTTTTTACTTGCTTCCTTACCTCCATCAAATTCTCATCCCTGACTTTCTCTCTTAAGTATACTATAAACCTGTTTTCTCTCACTTCATATTGCAATTCCTGTTTGTATTAGACCAACTTACCTTAAATTTCTCTACAAACTGTCTAAAAGTTCTATAAATATTAAATGATTCTCATATAACTTGTATCGATTCTTAACTAATGTTTTTTATGTTATCACTAATTTGCTATAATTATTTAAACTGCATATGCTTTTGTTTCATGTTTGAACATTGTAAAATTATTGTTCATAAAATATTTTGTAATAATTTTGAGATTTTCTCCCCACGCCTCCACTGAAAATGTACTTCTACCCAGTCAGACTTTCCTAGTAATCAAATGTCAATAAATAACGAATAAGTAATAAATAATATTTATTTTATTTATTTATTTGCAGTTTGTTAACTGGGAAAGTCCATTGGGCCGAAAATGAGCCCATTTTTATCAACAAAGTTAACAAGTACAATACAATTTTCAAAAACTACTAAAACACAATAACATATAAGACAGAATAATAACATTTGAGCAAGGTGTTGTAACAAAGCATTGAATGAAATTAAAACACAAGTATTTTGGAGTACATAAGTATAATTTGGAGTGCAGGCATATATGCACTCATAGTTTCATGAGGTGAGAGGTAGGAAGAATTAGAGGAGACTAGAACAGTGAGAGGTGAGTTGTGTTATGAGAAAGGAAAAAAAGGGGGGAGTGAAAATGAAATGACGTGAGTCAGTAGGTTGAGTTTTGAGAAAGGAAAAAAAAATAAATAATAAATAAATAAAATGCCATTCACAGTGGTCTCCATAGCTGCCAAGTGGAGTTCAATGTAAATCATCTTTTGTTCCCACAAAAATCAGAACATTATGGGGTTCAAGATAAGCCCAGTGTTGGGAGTATCAGGATTACTAGGCAGGGAATCGCATTATACAGTTGTCAATGGACATATGTTGCTTTTTTTTATTTTGTTGTTGAGGATAGTTCCTGAATTCCGTTATGTCAAGACAGACTTAACCCATAATACCTCACTCCCTATAAAGTAGTGTATAAGCTACTTGAATTTCCAGGATAGTTCCTGAATTCCACTATGTCATGACAGACTAAACCCATAATACCTCTCTCCCTATAAAGTAATGTATAAGCTACTTGTATTTCCAAGCTAATTGCAACAAAAAAGACTCTCACGTACCTAAAAGGCATGTTATCAACTATATTTTGCAAGTAGCATAACTTACATTGAGAATTCACATATTGTATATATAATGTAGTACTGAAGCCACAGTGTACGTTTGTAGCTGCTCTTCTAAAAAAATAAACTTTGATCATTCAGAATGATTTCATCTTATATATAAATTACTGCCAGAAGTCTTTTATTAGATACTTTTGTAGGTGCATCTGTATATTGAGATTTGGAGGATACAGGTAAACCAAAACCACCAGAAACACACTATAATATTTTCTTACGAAGTAAAATTATAGCTTCAGCATCTAGCATATTAGAAGAAATGCAATACAGTGTACAACATGCATGCATGTTAGGATAATTACATCCCTTTAAGCATTTCTCATTACAGTTAATAATCCTAGGTAGAATTCAATACATCTTAATTGCTCTAGTTTCAAGTCCATAAGTTAAGAACTATGTTTTATTCAATTTTCAATTAAATTGTAAATTGACTTGCTGTTGCCAAAATATACTTCATCTATATGCCTTCTTGCAATATCTGGTTATGCAATTTCTCCACTCGATTTTGTTATCTTCAGTGAATGAATGAAGGGGCAAATTTCTGGCATTTGATTTAAGTAATTTCACAACCACTTCAGATTAATAGATCTCCCTGGTTGTTTACTGTTACCTTTTTCTTCAGCTTGAATTTGTTTTATTCTTAGAAAATATTTTAGTCTGATATGGTATTCACTATGTTGGCAATATGATAGTCAGTGTAAGTGACTTGACAGGTAGAACAATCACCTTTGGTGATGGAAAACTAGAAGGCTGTGTGTTCTACTCTCACGCTAGGTGACTGAATTGCTAACACTTCAGTTCAGCATTTGGAGGGAGTGCTGCACTCCTTAGTGTGTCATCCTTTGGAGGAGTTCTTAACTCATTTCCTGAAGTACACCTTTCTGAGAGTGTACCTTTAACTTCCAGTAGGTTCTTGAGCCTTTAAAAAATGAAGTTATCACTTTACAGTTCTAACAAATACAGTTCTAACAAATATTCATTGACAGAGGTCAAATATCAATACAATGGTGTTTAGCATTATTTATGCTACAAAATAAAATATTCTGATACCTTGTATGTAGCATGCTTTTGGAATTATTAATGCTAATATGAAAAAGCAATATTTGATGCCTAGAGGTGCAGTCGAAATTAACTGTTGAAACACCTGGAGGCTCACTCGGCTGTAATGACTTTAAACTGAAGTCTCATCTGCTTGAGTAGGTGGGAAATGTAAATGATCCCACAATGCTTGTAATAAAGGATTTGTAGATGTTCCCTGATGCCCTGGTCAAATTATCCCTAGTAGCAGAAATACCGCATTAACATGTGTATTGGCGGATCACCTTCAGATGCCCGAAACGCCAAACCGCCGACACACAAATCACCGACACCAAAAGACCGACAACAAAAAATACCGACAACGCAAAACACCGAATACCATTACACCAACACACTACACGTAAACAACACAGTACACTACATAACATATCCACTATCCCTAACCCAAACCCTAACCCTAAGGTCCGACACTACCGCACACACACCCTACCTGCACCCTAACCCTAACTCACTTAACCCACCCCTAAACCCACAGTCCCTCACTATCGCACACTTACCTGTCCGCTCCCTAACACTAAATCCCTCACTCTATCGCACACTTACCGAGTCCGTCGGGTTCTCACCTTGTCGGTCATCTGCGCTGTCGATGTTTTCGACCCGTCGGATTCCGTGTCGGTGAAATGCGATTTCGGGCATCTGAAGGTGACCCGTATTGGCACATCTAACTTTCTGGAAAAATTAAAGAAGGAAAGGCCACTCTAGACGTCTGTCTGGCAAATTGCTTGATGGTGGCCAACATATTGTCTACCAAGACAGACAGTCACAAAATCACATAGAAGACCCAACATGCAACTCAGATAGACTTCTTCTTAATAAGGAAACGGCATTGGGGAGAGAATCAGCAATTGCAAAATCATCCCCAGTGAAACACCTGGCCCACAACATAAACCACTGGCCACAATCACTTGCAAGCAGTGGTCAGATAAGACTCTAAGATCAGTAGATACTAAGCTAAAGACTTGGACATTGACTGGAGAGAAAGCAGAAGTCATCAAAAGAAAGAGGGACTGCAGGAAAATGTAGAATATAGAAAAGTTGAACCATCTGAGAAGGAATACTGGTTGGCTAAGAAAGAAGCTAACAGAACAGTTGCAATAGCAAGAATAAAGTCTTACAGGCAGTCTACCAGCTTTTGGACAGTGCTACAATAGTTAGCACAAAGATACACTACTAGCTTGCAATGCAAATTGAGAAAAATAGTCATCAGACACCCCCTCATAAGGGATGCCAGAAGCAGCCTGATCACCAGTCCATAAGACATTAAAGACAGATGGAAGGAGCACTTCTAGAAGCTATTGAATGAAGGAAGACCAACAGAAGCTGCACTGCCCCTGACACAGCCTAACATGAAAGAGCAAGAGCAGCCCACCACAGAGGAAAGAAGAAAAGCACTAATAAAAATGAAGTCATTGAAAGCATCAGGCTTAATGAGACCATGAAAGGTATAATCAAGATGTTGGGTAAGTTAGTAGAGAAACGGTTCCTGCTGGTATTCATAGCAGTATGGAAAAAAGGCATATCCCAGATGACTGATGAATAAACATACTAGTGCCAGTGTTCAACAACATAGGGGATATTCACAACTGTGGGCAGTACAGAGGTATTAAACTCCTGTCAAACTGCATGAAAGTTCAGGAGAGATTGTTTGATAAATGAATATGCAGACTAGTAGAAAGTATGATGAGAGATGAGCAGTTTGGATTCAGATCAGAATGCAGCATAACTGACCCAATGTTTGCAGTAAGACAATTTTGAAGAAGCTGGAGATGAGGAAAGAATCCTCCTGGGCATTCCTTGACTTGGTGAAAGCATACAACAAGGTCCAAAGAAAGCTGATTTAGAAAGTGCTGTGATGGCTTGAAGTCTTAGAAACACTGGTAGAATTAATACAGGTTATATACAAGGACCTAATAATACATATATGAAGAATGTTCGTACTCACAGAGGGTTCCTAGTGAGAGTGGGTGTGCATCACTGCTGTCACACTGGTAATGGACTACATTAGCAAACAGATTAGAGAGGACAGATCAAGAAAGTTTCTGTATGCAGGTGATGTGGCATTATAGGCAGACATTGAACAAGAACTTCAGCAAATAATAGGGGAATGGAATGCAAAACTGAAGACCCACAGGAAGAAACTGATTACAGACAAGACAGATGAAATCACAAAGAAGATGAATATTCAGATAAAAGGGAAAATAGTAGAACAAGTGTATCTAGGAGGGGTGGTTAAACAGAATGGAAGTCTTAATGAGAAGGTCAACATTAGAATCAGAGGGACTTCAGCCAACTGCCAAAGGGTGTCAGGGGATCATTGCAGTGGCTCTATTTGATCGAAGCACTGGGAACTAATGTTGGGTGTCATGATGCCAGGCCACTTCTATGGGCTAGGCTTGTAAAGGCTCCAGGGCCATTAGCCTGGTACACACCTATGAACCTAAGTGTGTGACAGAAAAATGCCAAAGAAGCTGAAAAGTAAGGTGTACAAAACAGTGCTGTGGCCAGTACTACTGTATGGTAAAGAAACCTGGGCAGTGAAGGCAGAGCAGTTGATGAAGCAAGAGGTAAAGGAAATGAAGTGTCTGAGATGGGTGGTAAGAAACACACTGTTGGACAGACAAAGAAATGACATCAGAGTAGAAGCCCAAGTAGCTCCAATTGCAGAAAAGGTCAAAGAGAGCAGATTACGGTGGTTTGGGCACATGTGCAGGAAAGATGAGATAACATGAAGAAGATTTGAGACAGACAGGAAGAAGGCAAGAGGAAACATGGGTATCCCACAAAGATATAGAAAGATTGTGTGGCACAAGACCTATTACAGCCATGATGGTCAAAGAAGGAAGGAGAGTGGCAGTGAATTGAGAGAGATGGTGACAGCTGATACAAAGCCCTGACCATGTGTAGACAATGGGAAAAAGGGAGTTGATGATGATGATTTAACTCATTTCCATCTTCAGCACAATGAATAACTTCCCATCAAGGTATCATGGACACCTTACTGGGTCAATAGTGTTTTTGAATTACACTGCATGGAATGCAGGGCAAGACCGCACAAAGAGATGTTTAATTTAATCACTCTTTTTTACATACTGCATTATGTACAACAGTACATATAATGTATAGTGAGTTGGAAGATAGAGGAAGTGAGGATGTGATAGATGTAAGAATGGATGGATTTGAAATAGGGTAGGAAAGTATTAAAGGGTAAAAAAGCAGCAAACAAAAATAGAGAAGACATGAGGTGAAGTGGCTGAGATATTTAAAAGAAAAAGAGGAAAAAGTAAGTGACAGTAAAAGAATAACAGAAGAGAGAAACGTTTGGAATGGGGTAATTAGTGGTATAAAGCAGGTGTTTAGGATGGGTATATAGAAGCAGCAAAGTATGGGTAATATATAAACAAGTTGAGAAAGGGTATATAATCAGAGGGGCACATTGCCATGGGCAATGTAATATAATAAGAAACGTTGGCAAAGATGTGGCAACTGTGTTTTTATCACAGTGTGTTTTTTTGTGTGTTTTATTTTTGTGTTTTTATAGGAATATTTCTTTAAAAAAAGATGACAGAGTAAAAAACAAATAAAATCAATTAACTTTATGTAAAATGCAATCACTAAAACAACACTTTGCTTAAATATCTGTTTTTTCTAATTTTAATGCATGTTTGCATCTTGTTACACCTGGTGTTTTGTTAATTGAGCCAATCTATCTCTACCTTAGAATATGGCACATCTCCACCAACAGTGTCTGTGGCATAAATTACCAAATATTTTCATCTTCGGTTGGATGAATGGCCGTAGACTTATGTTTGTGTTGTTATCTGGATGTTATTTCTATAATTTTTGTCTAGTTTTTGAATAAGCAAACTTATTAGTAGTAACTAATAAGTTTGCTTAGTCAAAAACTGCTGAATTAACAAGAGTATATCCCTTTAGCTATAAATATATGCATTTTCAAGTTCAAATTAACTAAACTATGCAGCCTGCCAGTTGGTGCAGAGGGTTAAGGTTGTAAAGTGTTGTTCCTGTGGCACAGAGCTTGATTCCCTTAGTTCTTATTTACCTTATATGTGAGCTTGAGCAAGTTTCTTAACCAGATATTGCTCCCAAGTCACCCATAAAAACGAACCATGAGTCCAGTAGGTCTATCTGTTTAACAAATGGGTATTATTACAATGTCTCCAATAATTGATGGTCTTTGTGATAACCAACCACTGGACCAGTAATCAAGGAGGCTCAGTCCTCACCACTGGCAACAGTAGGGGTATACACTGAGAGGATGACAAGTACACACACAGTATTTCCAGATGCAGCTCTCTGCATCAAGTGCAATTTCCTTAAGAGCACACAGAGACCATAGTTAGTCAGGGGCTGATTTCTCCCTCTCTCTCCAGATCCCCAGTAAGACCTCCCACTGGCACAGCAATAGAACTGAGTCCTTAGACAGGGTTCCAACCCAAGTCCTCCAACCATACCTCACAACCTCTTAGAGCAAGAAATCTGGACAAAGCCATCAATAATGGTGGGGACAAAAGTTCAAAATAGGGACACTTTTTTAAATATTGCTTTAGAAACTTAGAAAATTGATAGAATAACATGTTTTGCTTTAGCATAAATTTTAAGAAGGGTATGAAGTCTGAAACTCAAATGTCTGTCATCATTTCTGACTTTAACCCTCAATGATTTTCTAGAAAAATCACAATTTTATGAAAAATGGACCAAAATATGATACAAAAATCTGTACAGTTGAGAGGTATGCTTCCAACATGCTCTCTGTCCAATAAGTGCTTTGTGTCCCTGTCCACGTAGCTGACACACACACTCTTGGAGGTTTGTTTTATACACACACACACACACACACACACACACACACACACACACACACACACCTGGGAAAGACTGGCACAGGTTTACTAGCTAATCTTACTGTGTAATATTACTATTAATCCAAATCATAGTTTGATCAAGAGCAAGGCTATTAGGAGTGGCCTACATAGTGTCACCAAATAAATATGCAAGTACTCTCAGAACATAAATATCTCTGCACAGATCAGCCACAATGAAAGGTTTAAATATATTTAATAATAAATAATAAAAGAACAAGACAATACTAAATATATTTTTACAGGGACATCAGAGCTCAAAATCACAGGAAATATTTAAAACAATATTGCAGGACAGTCTCAACTAAATAAAGAAACATATCTAAACTAAGCTTTGCTATATACCTGACTATGTCTAAGAGAATTACTATACCCTAGTTAACTTATTACGAAGTAAGGCAGGTGTGGGGAATGGATCTTCTAGCTGGTGTTGTCAGGTCAATGACAGAATACAGAATGCTGTCTCTCTCAGAGACTTCTTAAATTAATATCTCAAGTATTACTGCTGGGATAGCTTGCAGAATGACATAATTTCTTGTCATCTGACTCTATTCCAGTTGAAACCCCAACTGCTGGAATTTAGCAGTATTTAGCATCTACCTGTGAAAATACATAAACCTCAGATCTTTGGCAGATCTGGCTGGAAGTCATAAAACAATAAAACACTTCCAAGACAATACAGAAAGTTCCCTAGTTTTAAACATTGTGTCTCCTTGTTGTCATAAAGTAATTTAATTTCAGCTATTTTTCTGAAGTCTTGCTAGACTGAAGTTAACCTCCTGTGTTCCAGTTTCCACTGTTAAAATATATACATTTAAACGGTTACAATAGTGTATGTACATTTCTATTCTATTCCAGCAGGGCACACTGTGGATACATCTTTAAGCTCAGTACTTTGCAAAATACCTTTTTTAACACACGGCTGTACAAACAAGTTTGATATACACATGACATACAGTTCTAATACAGTTGTAGCATAAGCATTTTATATGAATCATGTTGATATCCACAAATGAGGTACAAGCAAGCAAAATCTGAGAGTAATGCTACTCAATGCTAGAAGTCTAAACCTCCAAATGCACTCATTCGAGGCACTCCTTAAAATGGAGAACATTGACATTTGTGCAGTGGCAAACACCTGGTTCAAGGCTCCAGAGAGCACTCCTACATTACCAGGCTATAATTCATACCACACCTTTTGGCCACCTAACCTGGACCGAAACACTAAAGGTGGAGGCGTGTCCATATTCATTAAGGCTATCCACACCTCTAGGCTAGCTGCTCAGCATAATGCATCCAAGATTATCCAAGTGCAACTAACTCTGGGCAAGACCGCAATCCAAATTGTAGCTTGCTACAGATCCCACACCATGCCCTAAGATTCCCATTCCTCATTTCTTGATACACTGGAAAATATTAGGGTACATCCCAACACCCTAATAGTGGGTGATTTCAACTAACCCACCATTAACTGGGAAAACTACTCATGTACCAACTCTTTTGTTTGCTTTCTGGAATTCATAAATTCCAATGCTTTGGATCAACTTATCCACACCCCCACCAGGGGCAGCAGTATCCTAGACCTGGTCAGTACCAACATGGGTGACTGGTGTTCCACACCAATGGTCAATTTCTTGTTGGTCAGATCCGACCACAAGCTAATCACCCTAGACATCCACATCCCGCCACCACACCCCATTAGGGAAACCACCATAAAAAAATACTCCAAAGCCAACTTCACGCTTCTTAAGACAGAAGTTGCAAACTTCACGACACCCATGCAGAAGGACAATAGAGGTACGACTGTTGAATCCTACAGAAATGCACTTTATAAGCACTTACACAAGTGCATTGATCGTGCTATCCCTAATAGAACCAAGATGCTATCCTCCAAAAAATGGAAGCCAATCTGGTGGTCCCCTGTCATAATCAAATTTTACAACAGACAAAAGAAACTGTTGCAAAAAAGAGTAAAATCCCATGAATGGAGGAACTCCTTGGTCAGCCTAAGTAAGAAGCTGAGGTCCCTTATAAAATCCTCCAAAGCTAATTACAAACACAAAATTGCCACTGATTCTAAGGACAGCCACAAAGCATTCTATAGCTATGTCAAGAATCTCAATGGCAACACTCATATCTGCTCTGAGCTACAGCACAATGGCACTAAATATACAGAAACAACTGATATTGCCAACATCCTGGCAGAAAGGTTCAGTGTTAACTTTACCCACCTCTCCCCCATAAAGGGCCCATCTCTATACCAGAAGAATGCAAAGTTCCTGTAATCACAGCTGCACAGGTAAAAACCACACTCTCCAAAGCCAAGAACACAGCATCCATGGGACCTGACAACATCCCAGGCTGCATTCTATACGAAATACAGAACAAACTCGCACCTCACCTAAGTACCATGTTCAATCATAGCCTCACCTCAGGCTTTGTGCCCACTGAATGGTGCACAGTGATGGTTATCCCAAACCAAAAAGGGGGAGCCACCACGGACCCAGGGAACTACCGCCCCATTAGCCTGACGAGCCTGGTGTGCAAGACCATGGAACGTATCATCATGGAACTTATAAACAAAGACATTGGTAATCTCCAAACTTTGGACCCCACCCAGTTTGGGTTTGTAAAAGGCAGATCATGTCTCTTAAACCTGATAGACTTCTTTGAAGCAGTCACCAAAGCCGTAGATGAGGGTAAGGTGGTTCACACAGCCTATCTCGATCTCGCCAATGCTTTTGACACCATCCCCCCACTCTGTAATTATAGATAAACTCACTAAACTAGGTATAAATCCCTATGTCACAAGATGGGTTGCAAACTGGCTCACTGACAGAACCCAACTGTGAAAGTAGCAGACTCCAAATCCGACTTCAGACCAGTGACAAGTGGAGTACAACAGGGTTCAGTCCTGGTTTCTCCTATTTGGTATCTACTTCTCTGAAGTACAGGTTAACACAAAAGGTCTTTGGCTAATGAAGTTCACAGATGACTGCAAACTAGGTGCCATAATCAAAACTCCTAACAATGTGGACATCCTACAAAAGGGCCTCACTGAGACAGATGCCTGGTGTCAAAGTCATGGCCTCAAGCTCAATGCCAAAAAGTGCATTGTCATCCCCTTTGGTAAAAACTATGTACCCATGAACTACCACATAGGTGGTAGTCTACCTAACACCAAATGTATGATAAGAGACCTTGGGACACAAGTGGACAGTAGTCTCTCCTTTGATAATCACATTGCCACAGTTGTCATGAAATCCTTCTATGTGGCACACCTCATCACAAAAGGTTTCTCATCCAGGAAAAACGAGGTCATTGTTCCCCTCTACTCATCACTCATTAGACCCATTATAGAGTACAATGCCCCTTTTGGTATGTACCTCACAAGACATTTACAACAACTGCAAAGGCCACAGAAATACCTCATAAAGAGGATTACTGGCCTCAAACAGATGCCTTATGCAGACTGTCTCAAAAAACTCCAGCTTTACTCCATTGCATATCACCTTCTCAGAGATTATCTCTGCCTAACATACAAAGCTATGTCAAACCCAGAGCTGTTGGACATGCTCCATTTTAAAAAATCCCAGTCCCTCTGAGCTACATGCTCTAGGGACCTAAACCTTGTTGCCACAATAAACAAAACATGCTGGAGGGATAGATTCTTGTCCCAGAAACTTCCCATACTCTGGAACAAACTACCTATCTATATCAAACAAAGCTCCTCATTAGCGCTCTTCAAGAAAAATCTTGATGATTGGATGGGAAATAGGAAATTCACCCCGAGGATTACTTCTGTGGCTCTGCTTGACAGGGGCACAGGAAAATAATTTTCTTGGGTGGCAAACGCCAGGGTACCTTTTCGGCTAGGCTTATATAGGCCCTAGGGCCAATAGCTTAGTACCTACCTATGAACCTATGAATTGTTTACAAAATTCCAGATAGCTGTGCTGACAGTACCTCCCTTTGTCCCACATCTATATAAATCATGTTGATATTCACAAATGACATATAATTATTTACAAAATTCCAGCTAGCTGGACTGACAGTATCTTCTTTCATCACACTTCTTCCCCCCTTGAAGACTCAAGCTAGTTTTTCAAGTGGCTCTTGAGAAACATTGCTTGAGAGGGATAAGCCTATCTGGGAATACATTACTCCATGCCTTGTCTTGAGATCCCATCTGCCTTTGCATCACTGAACCCACTGCAGTGCTGCACTGTCATATCATAGGCCTGCAATCCTAGGCTCCACCATAGTAATTTGGGATTTTGCTGGCTGGCTCCCCTAGCCATAGCTTGCCCCTCAGACTCCTCCTGCCTTCTACTGCAAATGCTTAGCACAAGGGCCTCCCTACCATGGAAAGGTTTCAAGGATTCACCATGTTAACATGGTAGAATTTGTGCAGCTGCCTCCTGCCTAGCAGTTCTACCATGCAGTTAACATCACTGACCTTCCTTACCACTTTGAAGGCTCCCTCCCAAGCTGTCTGCAGCTTGTTGTGTCTGACAGGAATGAGAACCACAGCATACTCTCTAGCTCGAGTATTCCTGTCATACCAGACCTTTTCCTGCTGTTAGGCTTCTGCCAGTTTCACCTGGGCCAAGCCCATATGTTTCCTAAGCCTTGTCCCGAGGTTTAGGACATATGCCCCAACAGACTCCTTGTGGGATTCGCACTCAACTTCCCAAACATCTCAAATAAAATCTAGAGGTCCCATCACTCAATGCCCATACAGCAACTCAAAGGGTGAAAAACCTGTGGATTCCTGGGGAACCTCTCTGTAAGCAACCAACAAATGGGGAAAACACTTATCCCATTCCCTGTTAAACTAGTCTGCAAACGCCCAAAGCATGGTCTTTAGTGCAGAATTTAAACTCTCCACCAGACGATTAGTCTGGGGGTAGTACAGAGTGGTCTTTAGGTGCTTCACCCCATAGTGCTTCCCAGGATAAGCCAGCAGGTCTGACACAAAATTGGTACCTCTGTCAGTTAGTATTTCTTTTGGGAAACCTACCCTGCTGAAAATCTCTAACAAAGCATTCACCACCTTTTCTACCTCAATGGAGGACAAAGTCACCACCTCAGGGCATCTGGCAGCATAATCTACTACCACTGGGATATACTTCTTCCCAGTGTAACATGGGGTACTCAGAGGCTCCACAATATCCATAGCTACCCTTGGGAATGGCTCCTCAATTACAGGCAAAGGCACAAAAAGAGCTTTCACCTTATCCCCTGCCTTGCGTAACTTTTGGCACTGTCACAGGTCCTGTGGTACCCTGTTACATCTCTGGAAATCCTAGGCTAATAAAAGTTCTGCATAATACATCTCTTTGCATGCTTTATGCCTATATGACTTGCAAAAGGAATGTCATGGGTTATAGGTAAAAGTACCAGATGGTAGGCTCTGGGCACTACCAACTGCTGTATTCTCTCATCCTCTAGCCCTTCCTCAGGGGTACACTCTCTATACAGTAACCCTTTGTCCCAGTATACAGATTTCCCCTTTACTTGAGAATCAGGTACCTCACTGGCTACCTCCCTCAACCCTTGTAATGTAGGGTTACTGGTAACCCTTCCCAGATCCCCTTCCACAGGAAATCTGGTATCATTTGATAGCAGTGCCTCACTGCCAGCCTGGGTACTACTACTCACCTCTGCCCTTGCAATCACTCAGTCCAAGGGAACATCAGTACCCACAAGCAGCTGTGGTTCACCTTTGGTCTTAAATTTACTGACCTTTGTTGCTTCTGGGGTTCAGTTATTCCCTTCCCCATTACCTCCATGATCCTGGCAAAGAGTCAGTATCTCCTTTTCATGTTGTGTCTGACTCTCATTTTCTTCAGCCTCCAAATGTCTCATTCTCTCTGTTGATTCCATTTCCAAATGTTTGGCCTCCAGTTCAAGTCTCTTTATCCCCAGACTGATTTTTAAGTCCTCTGTGGAAAGGTTGAACTGTCCATTTTCTGAGAGTTGTATATCCCCAAGGCCAGTCTGGTTGCACTCCTGATTGTTGGTCTGTGATGCAGCTGTGATTAAGGCTGCAATGATTTCTACTTTAGTCAGGTTGGCATGCCTCAGTCCTTTGGCTTGGCACATCTCAACCAACTGCCTCCTTGTTAGCTTGCCATACTCCTCTGCTGACATCCTTGCCTGCTCTCCCTGACTAAGCTAATAAAAAAATAAATAAAACTATTGTGATATGAAACTCTGAATGTTCACTGTGTGGCTGCTTGAGACTACACTGTTTACAGGCTACAGGAGTTCAATATCCACACCACTGAATCCCAATATGTGATGTGGTGATCCCACTACTGCCAAGCAATAAATGCGATGACCCACCACTGGACCAGTAATCAAGGAGCCTCAATCCTCACCACTGGCAACAGTTGGGGATGTACATTTAGAGGATGACAAGTATGACAAGTACACGCACAATATTTCCAGATGCAGCTCTCTGCATCAAGTGCAATTTCCCTTAAGAGCACACAGAGACCACAGTCAGTCCGGGGCTGGTTTCTCCCTCTCTCTCCAGATCCCCATTAAGACTGTCCACTGGTACAGCTATAGAGTTGAGTCCTTAGCCAGGGTTCCAAGCCATAAGTTCATAGGTTCATAGGTAGGTACTAGGCTATTGGCCCGAGGGCCTACGTAAGCCTAGCCAACAAGGTTCCCTGGCTTATGCCACCCAAGAAAGTTATTTTCCTATGCCACTGTCGAGCAGAGACACAGAAGTGATCCCTGGGGTGAATTTCCTATTTCCCATCCACTCATCAAGATTTTTCTTGAAGAGTGCTAATGAAGAACTTTGCTTGACATAGATGAGTAGCTTGTTCCAGAGTATGGGAAGTCTCTGGGACAGGAATCTATCCCTCCAGCATGTCCTGTTTATTGTGGTGACAAAGTTTATGTCCCTAGAGCATGTAGCTTGGAGGGACTGGGATTTCTTTCGATGTAGCATGTCCAACAGCTCTGGGTTTGACATAGCTTTATATGTTAGGCAGAGATCACCTCGGGGTAGGCAATATGCTACGGAGTAAAGCTGGAGTTTTTTGAGATGGTCAGTGTAGGGCATCTGTTTGAGGCCAGTAATCCTCTTTGTGAGGTACTTCTGTGGCCTATCCAGCTACTGCAGATGTCTTGTGAGGTACATTCCAAAAGGGGAGTTGTACTCTATAATGGGTCTAATGAGTGTCGAGTAGAGGGTAACAATGACCTCTTTTTTCCTGGATGAGAACCCTTTTATGATGAGGTGTGCCATGTAGAAGGACTTCCTGACTACTGTGGTGATGTGACTATCAAAGGACAGCCTACTGTCCACCTGGGTCCCAAGGTCTCTTATTACACATTCGGTGTTAAGTAGACTGCTGTCTATGTAGTAGTTCATGGATACAGAGTTTTTACCAAAGGGGATGACACTGCACTTTTTGGCAATGAGCTTGAGCCCATGGCTCTGA
Organism: Protopterus annectens; assembly: GCF_019279795.1. Taxonomy (NCBI): domain Eukaryota; kingdom Metazoa; phylum Chordata; order Ceratodontiformes; family Protopteridae; genus Protopterus; species Protopterus annectens. The sequence goes on along the minus strand of NC_056731.1, from coordinate 1,758,054,546 downwards.
CACCAGGCATCTGTCTCAGCGAGGCCCTTCTGTAGGATTTCCACATCATTTGGGGACTCGACTATGGCTCCTAGTTTGCAGTCATCTGCAAACTTCATTAGCCAGAGGCCTTCTGTGCTAGCCTGTACTTTAGAGAAGTAGATATCAAACAGGAGCGGTCCCAGGACTGAACCCTGTGGTACTCCACTTGTCACTGGTTTGAGGTCAGATTTGGAGTGTGCAACTTTACACTATGGATTCTGTCAGTGAGCCAATTGGCAACTCATCTTGTGACATAGGGATTTATACCTAGTTTAGTGAGTTTAGCTATAATTCCAGGATGGGGGATGGTGTCGAAACCTTGGCGAGGTAAAGATAGGCTGTGTGAACCACCTTACCCTTATCTACGGCTTTAGTGACTGCCTCAAAGAAGTCGATCAGGTTCAAGAGGCATGATCTGCCTTTCACAAGCCCAAACTGGGTGGGATCCAGAGTTTGGAGGTTACCAATGTCTTTGTTTATGAGTTCCAAGATGACATGTTCCATGGCCTTGCAGACCAGGCTCGTCAGGCTAATAGGGTGATAGTTCCCGGGATCAATGGTGGCTCCCCCTTTGTGGAGTGGGATAACTGTTGCTGTATGCCATTCAGTGGGCACAAAGCCTGATGTGAGGCTATGATTGAACATGGTGCTTAGGTGGGAAGCCAGTTCGTTCTGAAGTTCATGTAAAATGCAGCCTGGGATGTTGTCCGGTCCCATGGATGCTGTGTTTTTGGCTTTAGACAGTGCAGCTTTTACCTGCGCAGTTGTGATTACAGGGACTCTGCATTCTTCCTGTATAGATATGGGCCCTTTAGGGGGTGAGGGGGGTAAAGTTAGTACTGAACCTATCTGCCAGGATGTTGGCAATATCAGTTGGGTCTGTAATTTTTATGCCGTTGTGCTGTAACTCAGAGCAGATCTGGGTGTGACAATTGAGATTCTTGACATAGCTATAGAATGCTTTGTGGCTGTCCTTAGAATCAGTGGCGATTTTGTTTTCATAGCTAGCTTTGGAGGATTTTATAAGGGATCTCAGCTTCTTACTGAGGCTGACCAGGGAGCTCCTCCACTCATGGAATTTTACTCTCTTTTGCAACAATTTCTTCCTTCTGTTGTACAGTTTGTTTATGGCAGGGGACCACCAGACTGGCTTCCTTTTTTTGGAGGATAGCATCTTGGTTCTGTTTGGGATAGCATGATCCATGCACTAGTGTAAGTGCTTATAGAGTGCATTTGTGTAGGATTCAGCTGTCGTAACTGTATTGTCCATCTGCATGGGTGTCATGAAGTTCACCACTTCTGTCTTAAGAAGTTGGCTTTGGAGAAATTTTTACCGTGGTTTCCTTAATGGGGTGTGGGGGTGGGATATGGATATCAAGGATGATTAGCTTATGGTCGGATCGGACCAACGAGGAGTTGACTTCAGGTATGGAACACCAGTCACTCATGCTGGTAATGACCAGGTCTAGGATATTGTTGCCCCTGGTGTGGGTGTGGATAAGTTGATCCAGGGCATTGGAGTTTATGAATTCCAGAAAGTGTTGTGTGAAGGAGTTGGTACACAAGTAGTTTTCCCAGTTAATGGTGGGGTAGTTGAAATCGCCCATTATTAGGGTGTTTGGTTGAACCCTAATATTTTCCAATACATCAAGAAAAGAGGAGTGGGAATCCTGGGGCATGGTGGGGGATCTGTAGCAAGCTACAGTTTGGATTGCAGTTTTGCCCAAAGTTAGTTGCACTTGGATAACCTTGGATGCATTATTCCAAGCAACTAGCCTGGATGTGTGGATATCCTTAATGAATATGGGCACTCCCCCACCTTTGCTGTTCCTGTCCAGGTTACATGGACAAAAAGTGTGGTATGAGTTATAGCCTGGTAGTGCAGGGGTGCTCTCTGGAGCTTTGAACCAGGTCTCAGTCACTGCACAGATATCAATGTTCTCCATTTTTAGGAGTGCCTCGAGTGAGTGCATTTTGAGATTTAGACTCCTAGCATTGAGTAGCATTACCCTCAGTTTTTGCCACATCCTCCAACACTCTGCCTGTCCAACCAGTGCTTCATGTCCCTGCCCAAGTAGCTGACACACACAGTCTTGAAAGTTTGTTTTACACACACACACACACACACACACACACACACACACACACACACACACACACACATACACACACATCTGGGAAAGGCTGGCACAGGTTTACTAGCTATGTCCCCTTCTGCCCAGAATATAAGATAGTTATCATTGCCACCAAAAACCTTATCAGCTACTTTAAGGTGCTTAACAGAGGGTGTCAAATCTTATGGTGTAATGTTACTATTAATACAAATGGTAGTTGGTCCAAGAGCAAGGCTATTAGGTGTAGCCTACAAGGTGCCACCAAGTAAATATACAAGTACTCTCAGAACTTAAATATCTTTACACAGATCAGCCACAATGAAAGGCTTAAGTATATTTAATAATAAATAATAAAAAAACAAGATAATACTAAATATATATGTACAGTGACATCAGAGTTTAAAATCACAGGAAATATTTAAAACAACATTGCAGGACAGTTTCAAATAAATAAAGAAAAATATCTAAGCTAAGCTATGCTATATTCCCTATTATCTCTAAGAGAATTTATATACCCTAGTTAACTCACTTACAGTGAAAGGCAGATGTGCTGAATGGGTCTTCTAGCTGATGTGGTCAGGTGAAAGACAGAATACAGAATGATGTCTCTCTCTCAGACACTTCTTAAATTAATATCTTAAATATTACTGCTGGAATAGCTTGCAAAATGACATAATTTCTTGTCATCTGATTCTATCCCAGGTGAAACCCCCACTGCTGGAAGCTAACAGTATTTAGCATCTATCTGTGAAAATGCATAGACCTCATATCTTTGGCAGATCTGGTTGGAAGTCATAAAACAATAAAACACTTCCAAGACAATACAGAAAGTTCCCTAGTTTTAGACAATCTGTCTTTTTGCTGCCATAAAGTAAGTTAATTTCAGCTATTTTTCTGGACTGAAGTTAACCTCCTGTGTCCCAGTTTCCACTCTTAAAATATATACATTTAAACAGTTATAATAGTTTATGTACATTTCTGTACTCTTCCAGCAGGACACACCATGGATACATCTTTAAGCTCAGTACTTTACAACATACCTTTTTTTAACACATGTCTGTACAAATAAGTTTAATATACACAAGACATACAGTTCTAATACAGTTGTAACACAAGCATCATATGGACCATGTTGATATCCACAGATGACATATAATTGTTTACAAAATTCCAGAATGCTGTGCTGGCAGTATCTTCCTTTGTCACACTTCTATATAAATCATGTTGATATTCACAAATGACATATAATTATTTGTAAAATTCCAGCTAGCTGAGCTGGCAGTATCTCCTTTTGTCACAGTCTTCACTATCTGTAGTTTGGATAATCATATGAAGCATCTTTTCACGTTGTTTCGTTGGGTTTTGTATTCCTTTGTATTTATGTTAATTTGTTTACTATCAATAGTTCCATTTTGTTAAAGCTTTTATTATATTCCATTAAGGACCCATAAGATGATATTATATTTTATGCTCTACAATAACTTGATTCATTTCACATACTATTACTATGTATTCATTTCTAAGAAGACTTTATAGCTGACTACTGAAATTAGGACATTTGGATACTTCAATGAATTTAAAGACAATTATAGCTCTGTTATTGATTATTATCCAAAAACACTCAGACACACTCTAGATTGTATTATTTGCCAATATGTCTTCTCTTTAGGAGTGACTCGTAGGTTGCTATAGTTGTCTTGAACTATATTTTTGTTTTGTGTCCTATTTTGACTGGATATTTTGAGATTTGTCTCAAGTCAAATATTGACAAGCACAATTGCATAGAACTGGGTCACTTGTAGTTCTTATATATAAAATGGTGAAAACTGTTCAGATTTGTAAGTTTCTCTTTTGCAGGTAGTCATTTTGTTCCCTTTCTCTTGTAAAATGTGTTGAATCCTTCTAATCTGAAGGCAATGTTCAGTTTCTATGGTAAACAGACAGAGCAACTATATTCAAGTTTACCCCTTACCATTGAGGCAGAGTAAAGTTATCATTAAGTTGGTGAAGCCTAGTTTCTCCATAAGAAATGAGAATGCTGTTCAAATGCTGTACTTACCAGTTTTTAGCCATATTCCTGTATTATTGTTATTATTATTATTATTATTATTATTATTATTATTATATTTTTGGCAGACAAAAGCACTAAGATACTTGGAAGTGTTTCAAATCATATCTATAAGAAGTAAGCAAGAAACAGTCACCATTTCCTTATCAAAGGTGGTGACATAAATATCTTTGAACCAAAGGACAGAATCATCCAAATACAAGAATGCAAAAAACAACTGTGGTCCCAATACCAATTGAGACTTTATTCTTTAACAAGTATTTCCAAATAGGTGTGGGCATTCAGTGTGGATATTAATTCTCATTTTGCTGATCAAGTCTTTGGTCTTGGAATAAAAAAAGTTCAATACTTGCAATGAATGCTACTGTTGGAACAGTGCTGAGGCCAAAAGGAACTCGAAATGGAGAAATTTAACTTTCCCTGAGGTACAGTTACCTCAGAGAAGATGATATTAAATAAAAGATTGCATAGTGGGTGTGACGGGCTCTACCCCATAACAAGGCAGAAAGTGAATATCACTTCAGATTCACTTTATTTTTCAGGTTCAGATGGAATTCATAGTCATGTCATTCATATCCATATGACCTTTGGTTTGCATTTTGGGCATTTTGGTCTTCAGTAACCCCCAAACAGTCAACCTGTCCATAACACTGTTGTGGTATCATCTATTATTGACTTATTTGTTTTTTATACTGACTTTTATTTGTGCTGAGATTTTTTCTCTGCTGAGAATTTAATCACAGTTCCTTTTTTATTTCTCCCTCATCTAAGGACAATTCCTTCCTTCATATTTTCATCTGCTTATTCCTGAATCCCAGATAACTAATTTTACCAGTATGAAGTGAGTCTCCGAACCACACCAAATGGAAAAAAATCTCGATCCAAGTGAAAATTCAAGTTTATTCAAACCAAAGACACAAAGGACAATAAAAGCCCTAAGTGCTTTCATTCTGTGACAGCAGAACTTCATCAGACAATTAAAATCAGATTGCAGCAAGCTTTTAAACATAATCACAAGTGTCCTGATTATTTCTATCCACGCCCCCTTAAAGCTATAAAGTCAAATTTATTATGAATACATTCTTTTAAAATAAATATATATAAAAATACATATAACTACATATAAATACACAAACATGCATCTTTTTTAAAAAACATAAAACTTCTATACTTCTTATATAAAAGTATAAAAGTATAGAAGTTTTATGTTTTTTTAAAAAGATGTATGTTTGTGTATTTATATGTATTTATATGTATTTTTATATATATTTATTTAAAAAATGTATTCATAATAAATTTGACTTTATAGCTTTAAGGGGAAGTGGATAGAAATAATTAGGACACTTGTGATTATGTTAAAAAGCTTGCTGCATTCTGATTTTAATTGTCTGATGAAGTTCTGTTGCCACAGGATTAAAGTGCTTATGACTTTTATTGTCCTTTGTGTCTCTGGTTTGAATAAACTTGGATTTGCACTTGGATCAAGATTTTTTTCCATTTGATGTGGTTCGGAGACTCAATTCATCCTCAGCTGCAGTTTATCAGTGGTTTCTTTGTGTTTTCTGTTACTGTTTTTCAGTTTGTTATGGTGGATGATAACTGTTTGGGAGCCGCAAATGAACCTCAAGTTAAAAGCACTGAATTTAGTGCTTTACAGAAAGCAGTATTGGAGTTGACGAATATCCCCTGGTGACATAAGACATACGCCGAACACAGTGGGAGAAGGAGAAATGGTATCTTCTAATCTATGGAATACTTTAAGTAACTTTAACTTGCACAATTCTTCTCAGCCTGGTATGGCAAGTGGTAATTCGACGTCGGAGCCGAACATTAATATTGCTGCTACCTCTGGTAGCTCAGTTCCATGTGGGCAACACTTTATTGATGGAGAACCATGCTCACAAAACTCCACTAACGTTCCACAATTAAAAGACTTGTTGACAGCAACTATCCCCAGGATTCATGAAGCTTGCGCCAGGTGCAGGTGTAGTGTCAGTGATCTAACATCAAATATGACCGCCGAGCGATTCGGGTATGAGCTGTTTCCACATTCCCTACCCGAGTACGCCACAACCGCACAGCTCCCGGTGCATGTATGCTAATTACCCCATGTGCGTAGCATGCAAATGAAGGTATATAGCAATTCAGGAAGTGGTGCAGGCGTAGTGTAAGCATGCAAAAATGTAAACCGATAAAAAACGGTTTACATTTTTTCAAACATAAAATCGGAGCCATGACAGTGGACCAAAATCACATATTATACTGTTAATATTTGCCAATTGCTAAATGTACAGCCATTGGCATAAAAAACATGCACAACATATAAAAAAGAACATTTAATGTCATGACCACACTAACGCGAAGTAAAACTGCAGGGCATCGGTGCACAAACGGGATCACAATGAAAATGTATTTATGTGTAATAAAACTGCAATGTAACACATTTCATGAATTCCCCATAATAGTCAATGGCACGCTATGCTACACCACACCATGGCACAAGGGATGCTAAGGGGCTGTGACAGTGTTCTGCATGGTAACTAGGAATTAGTAGGCAATGCCATGCAAATAAGATGAGTAATACTGAATCACAAAATCCCTGCCAGTGTAAGGATGTACCTCACAGCGTAGCAGTACAACACCGAGGCGTGGCCTAGAGCTATAGATGACATCAAGAGAGAGGTGCGCTACCTTAGCTGTAAGCACATTGGAGCATTGCTAATCTGGTTTGCCTGTTGCTAAGCAAAACCGCAGGATAGGGGTGTGTTGAAGTAGCCATAGCTTTGCTTAGTTGAGAGCACACAAGGTAACTGAATGTGCATGTGAACGTGGATGTAAATGCACTCGAAACTCAGTAAACAGCTGTGTGCAGCGCGCACCAAAGCTGAAACAGGAAGGATACGGGAAGAAAATAAGGAAATGCTGCAGCAAGGTAATTGGAGTACAAATGAGTAATTAACACCTAGGAACCCACAGTGGGCCATTGACAACAGCTAACAAGGCTGCTAGCAGCTACCTGCAGAACAGGAAAGGGGAGGTGCTGTACTGCAAAGAAAAGAGAACTGTCACAGCAGAACAAAGCAAACTTGCAGTAGATCAGCTACATGAGACATTTTGCAACACAATCCTGGGTTGGGAAAGTACAAAACAGGAAAGCCGGCAGCTGGATGCATACCTGACAATGGTAGGGGAATCGGGTTGAAAAGTGAAGTAAAGGGAAATAGATGAATCATGGCAGCCAAGTGTAATTCAATACCAAAGGCCCCACAATAGCAGTACCTGCTGTAAAACCCATAATTAAGATACCCTGCAGCTGGAATTGCACATACACACCCAATTACACCAGCAGCATCCATAGCACAACAGTATAAAGTGTGAAAGCACCTCACACACACTTGTGTATTCCCAGACACTCTGCACCATTGGTGTATACAGATGGGGAACTTTTAATATGTACATGTTAGGGGCTGCCACAGCCTTGATTCACCAGCATGTGTTGGAGACTGAAGGTGTTGTGGAGGATGATGCTGACAACCATCTCAGGCACTGGAGGAGGAGAAGAGTGTTCAGACCCAGGGTAACCTGCCAGGGGCTATATGATTTGGAGATAGTAGAGCGTTACAGGGTGGACAGGGACACCATACAGCAACTTGTTCAGCTGTGCCGGCCACACCTCAGAGCCAGAAATAACAGAGGGGAACCCATCCCAGTGGACACAAAGGTATGTGTAAGCTTGAGAATGCTAGCCACAGGTACCTTTCAAAGGCCAACAGGGGATATCATGGGGATCTCACAGACCTCAGCACCCAGGGTACTCCACCAGTTCCTGGATGCCATGTTACCACATGCCAATGAGCACATATACTTCCCCCGAACACAGGAGGAGTTGGCCAGCAATATGCGTCTCTTTCACCATGTGGCAGACTACCCGGAGGTACTGGGTGCAATAGACTGCATGCACATACACATCAAGTCACCACCCGGTGAGCAGGGTAGGCCCTACATAAACCACAAGGGATACCCCTCCATCAACTACCAGGTCATGTGCAATGCCCAGGGCATTATCATGGATGTGTGTGCTGGCAGCCCTGGAAGCTATCACGACTCCCACATCTGGCAAGCCTCACAGCTGTATCAGGTATTTGCCAGAGGGGACATCCCATATGGCCACCTGGTGAGAGATGCTGGCTATGCACTGGAACCGTGGCTGATGACTCCCATCAGAAATGCACACACACCCATGCAAGAATGCCATAATGAGGCACATACACAAACCAGAATCATCATAGAGCATGTGTTTGGGATGCTGAAATCACAGTTCCATTGCTTGGACATATCTGGTGGAGCCTTGCAGTACTCTCCAGGCATGTGTGTCCACATCTTCATAGTATGTGCCATGCTACACAATATGATCCTGTGGAAACAGCTGCAGCAGGGACAGAATTGTGAAGGCCCTCACAGCCCACCACCATTGCCAAGGGCCCCACAGGCACAGAGGGACTCAGACCACGAACACCCTGTGCCAGCCCCAGTAGGCTGATGGAGACATGCCCAGTATGTCCATGCCTTGGCAAAGAGGGAACGTATAGCACACACACTGACAGTGTAGGCACCTATGGACTGACACCCTTCTCCACCTGCACACACAGTAAACATGGATGGCACACACACACATGACCACCTGTAAATTGTCATGTATAGGTGGTCTACTGTGTGCATTCTACATAGGCAGACCTCAACTATTGTACACACAACTGCCATTGGCACAAGGTAAGTCAATACAAGAACAGTAAATTAAGCTATCAGCATGTGTCGATACTGTATGTATAGGTTCATAGGTACATAGGTAGGTACTTGCCTAACTGCCCAAGGCCATTCATAAACCTAGCCAAAATGTGTCTGCTGTCGCCACCCCATTGATTAACTAACTGTCCCGCTGTGGAGCAGAGCCAATTGCGAGATCCATGGGATGCATCCACTGTTCCCCACCCACTCTGCAAGGATTCCCTGGAGTGTTAGTGAGGGGCTCCATATAATGTAATCAGGGATGTAGTTCCAAAGCAGGGGGAGTACCCATGACAGGAATCTGTCACTCAAGTATCTTCCAGTTATGGTTGTGGGAAGGTGTAGCTCATTGCAGTGTGTGGCTCTCTGTGACATGGATTCCCATAGGTAGAGCATATCCATTAAGCCTGACTTGGACATGGCTTTGTTGGCCAGCAAATATCATCTCTGAGTAAATGAGATGCCACTGCGTAATGCAAGAGTTTAAGTAGTCTGGCAGCATAGGACACATGTCTGAGGGCATTATTCCTCTTGGTGAGGTACATCTGTGGCCCTTCCAGCTGTTGGATGTATCTTCTGAGGTACATCCAAAATAGGTTATCATACTCAATGATGGGTTTGATGAGTGATGAGTAAAGGGGCACAATAACCTCAGTCTTTTTAGATGCGAACCCTTAAGTAATCAGATGGCCTACATAGATGGCTGTCCTAACTACTTTGCAGATATGATTGTCAAAGGAGAGATCACTATCTAATGTAGTCCCCAAATGCCCATTATGTTGCCTGAATTATAGTGTCTGCCACTCATGTGTTAATATGTGTGTGTGTAGTTTCCCAAAATGAAATAACCATGCAGTATGTGACCTTTAGCTGGAGGCCATGACTCTGACACCCTGTGTTGGTCTATGTGAGGCCCCTTGAAGGATGTCTGTGACAGCTGGACTGTCAGTTATGGCTCCCAGTTTGCAGTAATTGCTAAACACAGTCTGCTGTAGTCTACCTGTGTTAGCCCATACCTCTAAGAAGTATATGGCAAACAGTAGGGGTCCCAGGACTGAGTCCTGTGGGACACCAGTTATGACTGGTCAAGAGTTGGACCTGGAGGCTGCTAGGCTTACCAGGTGGGCTTTGTGTGTAAGCCTGTTGGCAAACCATCCTGTGATGCATGGGTGTATGTAGTGGCTGGTGAGTGTAGAAATAATACCCAAGTGGGGAATGGTGACAAAACCCTTGAGGAGGTCCAGGTAGTATGTGTGAACTACCACACCCCACACCTAAAGTCTAGGTGACTGTAAGATGTCAAACAGGTTCAGTAGGCATGATCTGCACTCAATCAAGCTGATCTGGGTTGGGTCAAGTGTCTGGAGGTTACCATTGTCTATGTTAATGAGGGCCATAAGGATGCGCTCCATAGCCATGCAGATCAAGCTACTCAGGCTTATGGGGTGGTAGTTACCATGGTCAGTTGTGCCACCACCTTGGTGGAGTGGAATAGCTGTTGCCATGTGCCATTGAATGGGCATGTAGCCTGTGTAGAGGCTGATGTTGAATTGCTATATTAGGCGGGAGGTCACTTTGTCTTGTAGTATCTGCAGAATGCAGTCTAGGACACCATCTGCCTCCATTGATGCTCTGTCATGCCATTTGAAAGGGCCATTACCCCATGTATATCTCAGATGTTTGGGATACTGTACATTTTGGGTATTGTTGTGGGCCTTGTAGGGGGGTGAAGCTTGCACCGAATGTATCATCAAGTGTGTTAGTGATATCAGTAGGGTCAGTATATTCAGTGCAATATTGCACCAGCACAATGCAAATCTGTGTGTTACTGCTTAGATCCTTGACATAGCCAAAGAAGCCTTTGTGGTCATCTTCTGTATCCATGTCTATTTACCTGTGGATGTCAGCCTTGGATGATTACATGAGTAACATAAGTGTCTTGCTAATACTGGTCATGGATGTCTGCATGTCTTATTTACCTGTGGATGTCAGCTTTGGATAATTACATGAGTAATATAAGTGTCTTGCTAATACTGGTCACGGATGTCTGCATGTCTTGGGATTTGCTATTGTTCTGGACTACTGTCCTACTTCTGTTGTATAGCCTGTATATTGCAGGGATTCAGCAGACTGGTGTCCTTGTGTAGGAGTAGTGAGTCCTGGTTTACCATTGATGGTATGACCCATATATCTTTGTAGGTTTTTATAGAGTGCATTTGTAATTCTGTCTGTATCTTGAGCAGTGTCATCCCTGAGCATGGGGGCTGTGAACCCTCCCACCTCTGTTATTAGTACTGTGAATTTAGCTGTAGGAAAGGTATTCACTCTGTGTTCCTTGGGTGGGGGAGATGGTTGGGAGTGGAAATCATCAGTGAATAGTTCATGGTCAGATCTAAACAGTGACTGGTTTACCTCTGCTGTAGTGTGCCTGTTGCACATGTCAGTGATTACCACTTCTAGTATGTTTTCACCTCTCGTTAGTCCATCTACCAACTGATACAGATGATATGAGGTGATAAATCCCAGGAAGTGCTGGGCCTGGAAGTGAATACTCGAGTAGGTTATCCATTTAAGTGTGGGGTAGCCGACATTGACCAATAACAGGGTGTCTGGTAGGACTGTCATGTTTATCACTGTCTCCAGATAGTTGTAGTGGTGCTCCTGGGTCATGGAAGGTTATCTGTAGCAGCTCACAGTTTGCATTGCAGTCGTGGCTGATGTTAGCTGCACATGGATGATCACAGAGGTATCATGCTGCCCCACTAACTTGGAGGTGTAGATATCCCTGATCAATATGGATACACCCCCTCCATGTCTGTGCCAGCCCATGTTCCGTGGCTGAAATGTGTGTTATGGGTTGTAGTCTGGTAGTGCCGGTGTGCTCACAGGAGCCTTATACAGGTCCTAGTCACAAAACAGATGTAGATGTTGTCCATACTGAGGGGTGCTGTGAGTGTGTGCTTGTTATGAGTACTACCCCTGGTGTTGAGTAGCCTAGCCCTCATTGATTCCAGTATTGTGCAGTTCATGGAGGTGAGATTCACCTCTGAGACCTGCCTAAAAACGGCACCATGGGGGCGCCAATAGCCTTGCCTAGCATTCCAAAGCCTTAGGCTGACACATGCAAGTTTGTATGGCATTGTTGCAGGCATGTTTCCCATCTATGCTTGTGTCCCATCTTTCCTGTAGGTAACCTACTGGTAATCAATACAAAGCCTGAAACCTATACAAGTCCACTAGCTTCCAAGAGAGGCTTTTGGAGTGATTATGTATCAGTAGTCTGTATGCTCTTGCTATACGTAACTGTTGTCTGACTACATGGTGATTTTACACTGTATATTGTGATCAGACAACTCTGGAAATCACATATGATGTTGGAGATGGCCTGCACTGTAGAGGTTTACAGATAGGTAGTAGGCTATCTGCCAAAGGGCATTTAGAAGCATAGCTACAGTGTGGTGGCTTTATCTGCACCATTGATGAAGTAACTGAGCCTCTGTCAAGCATAGCCAATGAAGTGATTCCAGGCAGAGTTGCTGGAAGCTGTTGAAGACTGGGGTGCTGTAGGGTGATAGGGGCACATATTGATCTCAAAAGGACATGTTACATGACAACTCAACAGCATTCAATTTTCTCAACAGATCTTGTAGCTATAAAACTGGAGTGGCTCCCCACACCCTGGCTGTATGTTTCTGGGACACTTGATCCCAGGGGTGTATATACTGTTGTCCAGTCACACATCAAGGTTTCACCTGAAGTGTGTCAGTGAGGGGCTATGCCAAATGTAATTAGGATGTTAATGGATAGTCTCTCAATTCATGTGTTATGTCAGTATTTCAAGAAGCTCACTGGGTGTGGATAGTTCCGCCTGTTGTGTAGCCAAGCTTACACATAGGATTCATGAACATAGGAAATAGGCAGAAGGAACGTTAATGTCAATAGTGTAATGGATACAGCATTTGCATAATATCTGTGCAGTCGTGGTTCAAATCCCAATAAAGTCAGAGATGTTTTACATGTTACATAGTATACCTTAACCACAGCTTGCATATATAGGTAGTATTCCTCAAAATAATAAACATTTGGAAAACACATAAACCCATGTGTGCTGGAGAGTACAGTTAACAGACAATGTAATGTTATGTAAGCACATAGTGAGATGTTACATCACTGAAATGTATGTATCCTGAGTAGTTAGCAGAAGTGGCCATATTTGCGTGCATAGGTTGTAGGATGTAAAGTTTGTTTAACTGTGTACAACCGCTGGTATAATGTCACACAAACACCTTTAAACTTGCTTACAACTGCTTAAATTAGCCTTATTCTGTAGTAAAACATGTCTAATACATTGCAGGTGTTGAACCCTGGACCATGCACACCATAGTCATGGGACCTGCCACTAAGCCATCTAATCTGTATACATGGTAAGTGGTTGTTAGACTACACCTTATACTACAGGCATTTCAAGTACAGACTACAAATGAGACAGTCACTTTGTGTACATATGTACAGTACATTGTATTGCACTATAATGTGTGAATCAACATATACAAGTCTACATATGTATAAGTGCTACAAATTAATACTAAATATATATATATATATATATATATGTATATATATATATATATATATATATATATATATATATATATATATATATATCTATATATATATATATATATATATATATATATATATATATATATATAGCTATATAAAAACGTCTATGAACACACTTTGTGACACAGAAGCATTCCAAATGGATATAAGTGTACACAAAACACATGCAGCTCTGGTATTATAACTATTAATATTAACCTAATTCCCCATAGAAGCAATGGTTGCTGTGTATGTGGAGATTGGTGTGGGGGAGGACCGCTGGCTAATGGAATATGCATCAAGGAGGGCCTGTGTTGGATGTTCATTACGTGAACTGAAGGGGTACACATGGAGTATGAGCACAATGTAAAAAGGACACAAAATAAGAACCATTCTCATCCATAATACACCCTGTCAGGTCACATTGCAACACTGACTTCAACAAACATATGAACATTAACAGGTAACATACATATGTACACCAACTGACTTACACATTTGTTTGCAGTAGTGAGGAACAGCTGTAGTACACTGTACATACTAAACACCATAAAAGTTGTAAATATCTCAGATGCCTCAGTGGTAAAGCCAGTGAGTGTGGTGTTCATGGCCCCGGTTTCAAGACCTGCAAGGGCTGTTATGTCATTTTGAGGTCCCGAATAAGGGATATTGGATGCAGGGTGATTAAAGCACTTTTAAGCAGTCGCTACCGGGTTATTGCTCCGGTAAGTGCCGGTAAGCAGCGCTTAAAAATGACTACACGGATAAGCGCCACACAGGTTTAACCTTTGCTGAACATGGCGCAGATCATGGGCAAAGCCGCTCACAACTATTGAAATGTGCGTTAATCATCCTTGCACTACCAGTGCCTGCTCTGAGAGGTAAAATGACCACTGCCAGGATTAAAACATGCAACCATGTACACAAGCTTCAGAATAACCTACCACTAAGCTACCTGAGATATACCGACAGCAGCTGTGTATTCTGACAGGTTAAAACACAAAAGGGAGGATTGTGTGGAAATAGGACAAACCACCATGTACCCAATGAAAGGTGTATGCTATATATATATATATATATATATATATATATATATATATATATATATATAAATCAGCATAGATATATATATATATATATATATATAGAGAGAGAGAGAGAGAGAGAGATACATGTCGATATATAGGGATATACATATATATATATATATGTAGATATATAGATAGGTTAACAACATCTACACAACCATGGAGGTACATATAAATGGGATACCTAACAAATACCAAATGCTTGACATACCAATGCGTGTAATCACGAGGCTTAAACATCAAAAGACCACAGTACCGAAACACCAGAAGCGCGAGTTTTAAAATCCCGATGTTAAGGGACTTTTAGTTAGTGCTTCTGGTGTTGTGGTTCAGGTAGGTTACTGTGTGTAAGTGTGTTTCTGAGGGCTTTAGTGTGTGTAAGTGTGTGCTCTGAGTGTGTTGTGTATTTCTGGGGGACTGTAATGTGTGGGTGTGGGTTTGCTTTGTGTGTCTGTGCGATCTCGGAGGTAGAATATTAAAGTAGGGGGGTGTGGGGGCACAGCCACCCACATGGGGGGTGTAGGGGGGCTTGCCCTCCTGCTCATATGTAGTGTATTATGTTTTGTTTGGATGTGGTGGGTAGCAGTGTGTCTGCGTGTGCATGTGTGTGTTCTGTGTTTGTGTTAATTTCACGAGTTTGACTGTCGCAAGTTTGAGTGTTCAGTAATGTGGGGTTTGGGAGTCTGGGCCTGGTACTGTGGGCGTCGGAATTGTGTGCGTTCAGGATTCTGTAGGTATCCCGTATACAGCGGTTGAAGTGTTCATATATGAGTATAACATGGACCATAGCAATCACACATTCCGCCATGACCAAACTATATGAACAAAGGATATGGAGAGTATATGCCTATACACTATTACAAATATGTGCTATGGACATGAGCCAATGATAGGGTTACCACCTGTCCCACTTTGCGAGGGACAGTCCCTCTTTGGGCAGTTGTGTCCTGACCAAATATATTAAACGTGGCAAATGTCCTGGGATTGTAGGACATAATTATGTCCCATATTTTATGTAATAGTTGCATAAGATATTTATTTCTGTATCTAAAATACCTAAATGTTACAAGAAACAGAATAAGCAACTAAACTGCTACAAGAATAAGCTTTTATTTAGGCAAAAAAGTAAAGTTCTATCCTTTGTACTAACCATGGGTATGTGTCGGTCTTTAAAATCTGATGTGTGTCCCAAAAATGTCCCACTATAGCCATTTGAAAAGGTGGCAACCCTAGCCAAAGAGGGTCAGTCACCAACACAACTCCAATGACTGCAAACACCTATGACAGAAATACACAGACAGCTTTCATGTAGCAACACTTTATTACATTCCGATGTATTGCCGAAAGGATTCAAGGACTAACATCACCTGCATGCTATACAGGAACCATTTAACAGTACCTTAATGAATAAGCTTGCAATTACCATAGTATTAGTCCACTAAAGGATAGGTGTTCAAATAGGGAAGGAACCCTCACACACATATCGAATATGTATAAAAGCAGTTCCTACACACCTGCATCTGCTATGTACACCCACCATCTCCCCCACACCCAAACCAATTACAGTACATACTGTAATAACATCACAAATCATTCACTCACTGTACAATATCTGCAGAAGCCTTAACATACCTTGTCAGAGACACACTAACATGGCCCTATGTGAAATAGTTGCTGTTATACAGTGGAACAGCTGCTGATGTTACAGGGATTGTTTGCACTAATCAAGTTTCAGAGGGTTGTGTGTACACCAGGAAGTGTTACCAATTACTGATTAGCAGCACAGCATTATACACATTTACACCAAACCAAAGATGTCTGGTGATCACACTGTAAACCACCTAACATTATAGCCATACAGCCTTCAGCTGCTCAAACATCCTTGCCAGACTGAAACATCTGCAGAAGTATCAGGTACAAACAAACCCTGCATAAGTAGCAATGTTCTGAAATATAAAAACTGTACTCACATGTAGAACAACATCTTCTAGGCATTACACACAATCCACGGGAGTCATGAAGCTAATATATCTCTGTGTGTCTCCATATAGGTGTTGCAATACATCACAAACAACACATCCAGGCTGTCTTCCTCGAAAGTAAGGCAAAGGGACAACGCCCAAGTGGAGTACTCAGTTATACGCCACTGTTGCCATGGTATTGGCTAATGGAGTAGCTGCACAGCTGATGTGCATGTAATTAACTACTTTGGAACACCAATTGGTGGTCAGGATAGCACATGTTACTGATATTTAACTAAAAAAGGATGGCTTGTCACACATTCAAACCATCTGTATATACCAGCAGAACATTACAAAGAAGATTGAAACACAAACTAAAAAAGACTGAAATAACAGTCAACAACACCTCGGATTACTAATAAGGTATGTAGAACACTCAGTATGTCTGTGTATGTAGTACCTGTTCTGTAATAATTAAAGTGTATGCAATGCATATAATGGAAACAGTTATCTTGTAGTGATGTATTGTTGAGCATAGTAATGCTTGCAGTATTTATGTGTGTACTGCACTAAGTCACAAGGCAAACACTGCATACACCACAAGGGATGCTATATAAGGGCTTTGAACCCAACAATTCCACTTCAGCCGCTGTCAGTGGCACTATTGGTCCAACAAGTATGTGCTATAACAGGGGATAGTATATGCTGATATATTGTAACAGTAGGCATATGTATGGGTGTATTACTGAGAATAACATGTCGAAGGTGGGCCTACTGTGCAAATATGATTTGCATTGTGGGATATTGTGCCAATAACTGTGTAGTGTACAGTATGGTAGGCAGATATGTATTACATTTTACATAGCCTTACTGTTATGTTAGGCAAACATTAGTTATGTCTATTGGCATTTACAATACACAATAACAGGATACATATGACTTGTAGTCACCCGACAGTTTATCAGCATGATAGCAAAGTAAAATGGAACAGCTAGTTAACTATCCATGCACATAAGACATGTAATAGGTTCATAGGTTCATAGGTAGGTACTAGGCTGTCTGCCCAAGGGCATTTATAAGCCTAGCTAGAGTGTGTTGGCTTCTGCCACCCCCTTAGGTTACTTCCCTGTGCCTCTGAACAGCAGAGCCATTAGTTCCTTGCGCCTCTGAACAGCAGAGCCACTGTAGTGATCCCCAGGGTACATGTCTGTCTCCCATCCACCCGTCAAGGTTTCTCTTGAAGAGTGTTAGTGAGGAGCCCTGCCTGATATACATTGGAATCATGTTCCAAAGCATGGGGAGTCTCTGGGTCAGGATCTATCCCTCCAGCATGTCCTAGTTATCATTGTGGTTAGGTTTATATCCCTAGAGCATGTGACTCTCAGGGGGTTTTGTTTAGGGGAGCATATCCATCAATACTGGGTTGGACATGGACCTTGTATGTCAAGCAGAGATCACCTCTGAGTACGGGGTATGCAACCATGTACAGCTGGAGTTTCTTTAGTTGGGCTGCATAGGTCATTTGTTTGAGGTCAGTAATCCTCTTGGTGTGGTACTTTTGTGGTCTTTCAAGCTGTTGCAGTTGTCTTGTAAGGTACATCCCAAATGGGGTGTTGTATTCTTTAATGAGTCTAATAAGTCATGACTAGAGAGGCACAATGGCCTCCTTTGTTCTGGATGTGAACCCATTTGAGATTAGGGGGCCACGTAGAAGGATATTCTAACCACCTTGGCAATATGGTTATCAAAGGAGAGATTGCTATTTACTTGGGTTCCCAGATCCCTTATTACCTTTTCTGTATGTAGGGGACTACCACCTATGTGGTAGTCCATGGGTAATTAGTTTTATCCAAAGGGGATGACTATGCACTTTTTGGCATTCAGCTTGAGGCCATGATATTGACACCAGGTATCCGTCTCAGTGAGACCCTTCTGGAGGGTGTCTGTATCAGCTGGGTAACAAATTATGGCCCCTAGTTTGCAGTCGTCTGCAAACCTTTTCAGCCAAAGTCCTCCTGTGCTTGCCGGTACCTCAGAGAAGTATATACCGAACATGAGGGGTCCTAGGACTGAGCCCTGTGGGACGCCACTTGTAACTGGTTTACAGTCGGACCTAGGGTCTGTAACTCTCACTGTGCGCATTCTGTCCGTGAGCCACTTTGCAAACCATCTTGTGACATAGAGGTTAATGTTCAGGTGGATGGGTATGTCGATAATACCAGAATGGGAAATGGTGTTGAAAGCCTTTGAGAGGTCAAGGTAGGCTGTGTGGGCCTCCTTACCCTCATCTAATGCCTTGGTAATTGTCTCAAAGAAGTCTACCAGGTTTAGGAGGCATGGTCTACCCTTAACAAAGTCAAACTGGGTGGGGTCAAAGGTTTGGAGGTACCCAATATCTCTGTGAATGAGATCCATGATGATGTGCTCCAAAGCCTTGCAGACCAGGCTAGTCAGGCTTATAGGGTAATAGTTCCAATGGTCCATTGTGGCACCACCTTTGTGGAGTGGTATAACTGTTGCAGTGTGCCATTCAGTGGGCACAAAGCCTGATGTGAGGCTATTATTGAACATGGTGCTTAAGTGGGGAGCCAGTTTGTTCTGAAGTTCATGTAAAACACAGCCTGGGATGTTGTCCGGTCCCATGGATGCTGTGTATATGGCTTTAGAGAGTGCAGCTTTTACCTGCGTAGTTGTGATTGCAGGGACTCTGCATTCTTCCTGTATAGATATGGGCCCTTTAGGGGGTGAGGGGGGTAACGTTAGCACTGAACCTATCTACCA
The DNA here is from genome assembly GCF_019279795.1 of Protopterus annectens. Classification (NCBI taxonomy): domain Eukaryota; kingdom Metazoa; phylum Chordata; order Ceratodontiformes; family Protopteridae; genus Protopterus; species Protopterus annectens. The sequence goes on along the minus strand of NC_056731.1, from coordinate 1,758,035,126 downwards.
GGATGTTGGCAATATCAGTTGGTTCTGTAATTTTCGTGCCTTTGTGCTGTAACTCAGAGCAGATCTGGGTGTTGCCATCAAGATTCTTGACATAGCTATAGAATGCTTTGTGGTTGTCTTTGGAATTAGTGGCGATTTGTTTTTGTAGCTAGCTTTGGAGGATCTTATAAGGGATCTCAGCTTCTTACTGAGGCTGACCAGGGAGCTCCTCCACTCATGGGATTGTACTCTCTTTTGCAAGAGTTTCTTCCTTCTGTTGCACAGTTTGTTTATGGCAGGGGGCCACTAGATTGGCATCCTTTTTTTGGAGGATAGCATCTTGGTTCTGTTTGGGATAGCAAGATCCATGCACTCGTGTAAGTGCTTATAGAGTGCATTTGTGTAGGATTCAGCAGTTGTAACTGTATTGTCCATCTGCATGGGTGTCATGAAGTTCACCACTTCTGTCTTAAGAGGCATGAAGCTGGCTTTGGAGAAATATTTTACTGTGGTTTCCTTATTGGGGGGTGGGGGCAGGATGTGGATATCAAGGGTGATTAGCTTATGGTTGGATCGGACCAACGAGGAGTTGACCTCAGGTGTGGAACACTGGTCACTCATGTTGGTAATTACTAGGTCTAGGATATTGTTGCCCCTGGTGGGGGTGTGGATAACTTGATCCAGGCCATTGGAGTTTATGAATTCCAGAAAGCATTGAGCTAATGAGTTGGTACCTGAGTAGTTTTCCCAGTTAATGGTGGGTTTGTTGACGTCGCCCATTATTAGGGTGGTTGGTTGAACCCTAATATTTTCCAGTACATCAAGAAAAGAGGAGTGGGAATCCTAGGGCATGGTGGGGGATCTGTAGCAAGCTACAATTTGGACTGCAGTTTTTCCCAGAGTTAGTTGCACTTGGATCACCTCGGATGCATTGTGCTGAGCAACTAGCCTGGAGGTGTGGATACCCTTAATGAATATGGACACACCTCCACCTTTGGTGTTTCGGTCCAGGTTACATGGCCGAAAAGTGTGGTATGAGTTATAGCCTGGTAGTGCAGGGGTGCTCTCTGGAGCCTTGAACCAGGTCTCAATCACTGCACAGATATCAATGTTCTTCATTTTAAGGAGTGCCTCGAGTGCATTTTGAGATTTAGACTTCTAGCATTGAATAACATTACCCTCAGTTTTTGCTTGCCTGTTCCTGTTATGGTGGTGAATTTGTTATTTGAACCTTGTTTAAAAAATGCACTATAGGGGTAGCAAGAGCCTTAGCCAGTATCCGGAATCCCAGGGGCGACAGGTGTAGGCCATCTGTGGCAAAGCATCGCAGTCTGTCGACCATGTCATCCCAAGCAGACAGATATTGGATCCCCTTAGAATGACACCAGAAGCTTAGCCAATTGTTGAAGTCAATCATTTTGTCCTTGTACTGCAGTATCATTCTGGGCGATGGCAGAATGCTACTCAGGGCTAGGGTCATACCTGCCTAGGCTACAAGATCAGAGAGTTCTTCCATGTCTCTTTTCATGTAGTCCAGGGAGGTACATCTCAGGCCATTCACACCAACATGGATAATGACAGTCATATTTGTACTTGTTGTGGAGTGACCTGAGTGCGTGGGTTATGTGGCAGATCCTTACACCCAACAGGCAGCTGACAGTAACCTTCTCCTTTTTTAGCCTGGTGAGTGGGACATCAGTGTGCCTGACTATAGAGTCACCTATGACTAGTGTCTTGGATACGTTGTTTTGCCTTATTGGCTGTGGTTGAGTGGCAAACTGAGTGTGTGGGCTATGTGTCATTTGGGTTGTGTTGGGGGATGGAGGCTGCTTGCATTTCTGCTTAGGAGGTCTCTGTTGCTTAGACAGATTATTATTGAGAGCCTCCGCAAATGTTTTTGTGTTACTATGTGTGGATTTTGGTGGTATAGATTTAGTGAGACTATGTGATGAGTGTGGTTTGGTGCAAATGTTTACCTTCTCTTTATGACTGTCAAGTTCAGTCTTGGTTGGAGAGAGCTTTACCTCCAGTTTGGCTAGATAAGTGCATCTCTCACAGGTTGTAGTGTTGGGTGGTAGGAGGATAGGGTTGTCTGTGTACATGAGGCAATTTCTACAATGCCTCAAGATGCCCAGATTCATCAGACAGACAGGAGAGAACACTGGGAGCTGACCCTTGGACATACCTGAATAAAAAACTATTTTCCTCTAGATAAGTGAGGAAAGTGAGTAGAAGAGCTGTTTTTCTCTAAGCAAGTGAGAAAAGTAAGGACAAAAACTGTTTACCTCTAAGTAATGAGGAAGATTGAGTGCTATAGTAATTAGTAGCTTATTTAGTGCTTACAAGTTCTGAACAAGTGCTGAGCATGAATAAGCAATCCAAATAGGATCTTGGATAACATAAACACACTGCCCCCCCCAACAGGTACACAATCACATATCCATGTACACTACAGAGCACCTGTAACCACAACTATGCAGGTACAAACTGCACTCAGGCTGCATGGGACCTGTCCACATCCCAGGTTGTATCATACACATATGGCAAAACAATTTGCTCTCCACATACACATCATGTAGCTTCATGTCAGTCTGTGTACACACTGAATGGTGCACACCAACAGTTATCACAACCCACAAAGGGGGAGAGACCACTGATAATGGGAAGTACTGCACTACTACCCTGCTGAGTCTGGTCTGAAAGGCCATGAACCTTGATCAACTTATTTGATGTCAGCAGTACAGATGTAGATGACAGTAAAGTTGATTTCACACAGCATATCATAACCTTGCAAGGTCATAGGACATCATCACCCATACTGTGTTCCACCTACACTCAGTATACTAGACGTACATTCCTATGTCACAGGTGTGTTTTGCAACTGGACTGCTGGCAGAACCAACACTACAGAAGGTGTCTGAATAATACATGCACATCACACCAGTGCCAGCTACAGTAAGACAGGGTTAATTCATTGTACTCCCCCTCATTGTAGTCTATACCACACAGACTAACAGATGGCATCTGCCTATTGAAGTATGCGAATGACTATGACCTAGGAGCAATAGCTGACTCAATGAGTGTTGCGGACAACATACAGAAGGGGCTTTGTGGGTGAGGTGTGTGACATATGGCCACAATCTGATGGCTATTGCATTGTCACCCCTATGTTTATAACCCTGTACCCATGAACTACCACCTAGGCAGCAGTCAACATAATGGACACTGTGTGTAAGGGATGCAGCTGGGCAGTTGTCTTTCCTGTGATAGTTACATCACCACACCTGCCAGGTAGTCATAAGTGGCAACCCTAATCATGACAGGGTGCCATCCATCAATATAGAGATCACTGTTTTGCCATACTCAACACTCAAGTGACCCATATCAGATCACATATTTCCTTTAAGGGGTATTGGCCATGTTCAGATGGCCTACACCAGCCTTCCCAATCCCCATCTCCTCTATGTAGCATGATGCCTACCCTGAATAAAGCCATGTCCAACCCAGTGACATTGGACATGCTACACGTACACATCCTGATCTCAAACACATACTTCATGGACATCCACCTTCCTAGTACAAGAATCACCACATGCTGGACAGATCCTTGTTCCATACACTTTACATACTCCTGTCATACTATGCATCCCTGTCCAGCAAAGCTGTACATTCTCCCTCTTTCAAACATGGTGTGATGACCGCATGGTAAATATATCATTAACCACAAGCTAATTCACTCGTCGAGACCCAATATATCATTAACCTTGTGGATCAGTTATGTGGCACTGCTTGACCTGACCCCAGAAACCCGCCTGTCAGCTACAGCTAGGTAACCTTTCATCCTAGGCTCATACATGGTCCAGGGCATATAGCCTACTAGTTGACATTGACCGTACATGCTATAGTTGATATCCAACCCTGCAAATACCATCAGGCTAGCCAGTGTCCTGTGTGTATCACATGTGCAGCACAGGTGATACATGGCAGGATGTTGAACTGCTGTACAGTGACGTGTAGATGTATATGGCAAAACACATACATGTAAAACCTTCCATAAGCAAGTCTGCAGGGTCACAGGTCATGTCCGTTAAGGCAGTGTAAGTCTTTATATGTGACATATACACAGCATCAAGGTCGACTGCATTAATGTGGACACATCCAGGCATGTGCTGATAGGTAAGAACACCAGTACAGGCAAACAGACATGCCCACATCAAGACAGCATCTACATGGAGTATGAGCAATGTAATCAGGTGACACACACATATATGGTGATAATATCCAATCACCATTGAGTATTAAATGTGTGTGACACGAACATGTCAGGGATGTCAATGTCATGTAGATTGGCAAAGACAACTATTTAATCATAATAAATGTGATACACATGTATGTTCAGCTGTAGCTCTGTACATCTCTGTGGGTTACTGTGACCTGTCTCCATCATTATGTCTTCCAGGTATGCCACGTGCAAGGCTGCCACCTTATACCTGCTTGGAGGATGAGGTCCTCATCCCATACCTACTTGATAATCATCATGTACTGTTCAGCCATGTACCACAGGATGCACAGCAGCTGGATGTCCTGTGGCAGGAACTTCGCAGGAGGGTTAATGATGTGTGTGGCCACAACCACACATACCAGCAGGTACGCAGACACTATGCAGACCTAATTAGATGGGCAAAACAGCGTGCAAATGCAATCACCAGAAAACAAGGTGCAACAGGTGATGGGCCATCAACCCAGCCCCCACTCACACATACCGAGGAGCTACTGGCCAACCTGGGGACACCTGCAAAACAACATCCACAAGCCTTAGCTGATATCGTGGAGGTGGGTGTCTCTCAAACACTGAGCCTGGAGTTGCCTGGTAAGTCACTACTGCACATATAACAACTATATTCCATATAGTTACATGTGTCACTGTACAATATGTAATGTAACATCATATAGGTTCATAGGTTCATAGGTTCATACTAGGCTATCTGCCCTAGGGCATTTATAAGCCTAGCCAGAATGTGTTTGGCTTTCGCCACCCATTTTAAATTTATTTTGCTATGCCCTTTTTCGAGGTTAGTATACTGTGCCTCTGTCTAACAGTGACACAGAAGTGATACCGGGTAAACTACGATCTCCCATCCACTCATCAAGATTCCTCTTGAAGAGAGTCAATGAGGGACTCTGCCTAACCTGGACTGGGATTTTATTCCAGAGTGAAGGGAGCCTCTGGGTTATGAATCTGTCCCTCCAGCATGTCCTATTTATTTCAGTGCTGAGGTTCAAGTCTCTCGCGTAGCTCGATGGGATTTGGATTTTCTGAGGTGCAGCATGTCCATTAATTCCGGGTTGGACATGGCTTTATACGTCAGGCACAGATCACCTCTGAACAGGCGGTATGCCACTGAGTAGAGCTGGAGTTTTTTAACCGGGCAGCATATGGCATCTGTTTGAGCCCTTTGATCCTCTTGGTGAGGTACTTTTGGGGTCTTTCCAGTTGCTGCAGGTGTCTGGTAAGGTACATCCCAAAGGGGCATTGTACTCAATTATGGGCCTGATGAGGGATGAGTAAAGAGGCACGATGACCTCCCTGATCTAGATGTGAATCCCTTCATGATTAGGTGGGCTATATAAAATGTTTTTCTAACCACTTTGGCCACGTGGTTGTCAAATGAGAGATTGCTATCAACTTGGGTCCCCAGGTCCCTAATTACTTCTTCTGTACTTAATGGATTTCCACCTATGTGGTAATTTGTGGGCACTTTGTTTTGCCAAAGGGGATGACTATACACTTTTTGGCATTTAGCTTGAGGCCATGGCTCTGGCACCAGTTGTCTGTTTCTATGAGGCCCTTTTGGAGGATGCTTGTGTCGGCTGGAGAGTCGATTATGGCACCCAGTTTGCAGTCATCTGCGAACTTGGTCAGCCACAGTCCTTCTGTGTTGGCCTGTACCTCCGAGAAATATATACCGAACAAGAGAGGTCCCAGGACTGAGCCATGTGGGACACCACTTGTAACTGGTTTGGAATCTGACATGGCTCCAGCAATTCTAACCATGTGGGTTCTGTCCTTGAGCCAGTTTGCAATCCATCTAGTGACATAGGGGTTTATATTTAAGCTGGTGAGCTTATCTATAATGCCCGAGTGGGGTATTGTATCGAAGGCTTTTGCGAGGTCCAGGTAGGCTGTGTGGACCACCTTCCCCTCATCAATGGACTTGGTGACTGTTTCAAAGAAATCAACCAGGTTTAAGAGGCAGGATCTGCCTTTAACAAAGCTGAACTGGGTAGGATCCAGTGTTTGTAGGTCCCCAATATCTTTATTTATGAGGTCCATGATGATCCTTTCCATAGCTTTGCAGACCAAACTAGTCAGGCTTATGGGGCGATAGTTTCCAGGATCCGTTGAGGCACCACCTTTATGGAGAGGGACCACTGTTGCTGTACGCCACTCTTTGGGCACATATCCTGTAGTAAGGCTGAGATTGAACAGTAGTTTTATGTTTTGGTTTAGCTCTTCTTGGAGTTCATGTAGGACGCAGCCGGGACACCATCTGGTCCCATTGATGCTGTGTTTTTGCTTTGGAGAGGGCGGCTCTTACCTGAGCATCTGAGATGTCAGGGGCAGCACTCTGCTGGGATAGATATTTGCCCTTTGGTGAGGAGGGGAAGTTTGCTGAACCTGTCAGCTAGGATGTTGGCAATGTCTGTGGGTTCGGTGTATTTTTGTCATTTTGGACTAATTCTGAGCATATCTGGGAATTACCACCCAGGTTCCTAACATAACTAAAGAAAGCCTTGTGATTATCCTTAGTGTCCTGTGCAATTTTTCTCTCAAGCTGGCCTTAGACAATTTTATGTGTGCCCGTAGTTTTTTGCTAATACTGATCAGTGATGCCTTCCCTTTTTGGGATTTTGCTTTATCATTTAGTAACTTCCTCCTTCTATTGTATAGTTTGTTTATGGCTGGGGTCCACCAGACAGGACGTCTGCCTTTGGAGGATTGGGTCTTGGTTTTATTTGGGATAGATGATCCATGCATTCCTGAAGGTGTTCATAGAATGCGTTTATAAAGGATTCTGTGGTCTGGGCTGTATTTTCCACAGGCCCGGGGGCTTTGAAGGATTCCACCTCAGTTTTGAGGAGTGTAAAATTTGCTTTAGAGAAGTTTTTCACTGTGGTTTTCTGGGCAGGGGTGGGGTCTGGAAGTGAATATCCAGTGAGATTAGTTTATGGTCTGATCTTACCAGTGAGGGATACACTTCTGGTCTGGAGCATAGAGTCCCCATGTTGGTGATGATCAGGTCCAGTATGTTTTCCCCTCTTGTGGGAGTGGTAACAAGTTGTTCCATAGCATTTGAGTTTATAAATTCTAGGAACCTTTGGGCTAACCTTAGGGCTAGGGTGTTTGGAGCTAGAGTAATGCTCCCAGTCTATGTTTGGGTAGTTGAAGTCACCCAATATAATGGTGTTTGGAGAGACCTTCATATTTTCCAGTGTTCTCAGGAAGGCCGAGTGGGGTTCCTGGGTTTGGGAGGGTGGTCTGTAGCAGGCTATAAACTGGAAGGCAGTTTTACCCACTGTTAGTTGCACATGGATAGTCTCTGATGCTTCGTGCTTTGCCACCAACCTGGAGGTGTGGGTATCTTTGATGAATATCGATACTCCCCTCCTTTTGTGGTTCGGTCCAAGTTTTGGGGCGAAAAGCATGGTATGAGGTATAACCTGGTAGTGCTGGGGTGCTCTCGAGCCCTGAACCAGGTTTCTGTTACTGCACAGATATCGATGTTCTCCATACTCAGGAGAGTTTCGAGGAAGTGCATCTTGAGGTTTAGACTTCTGGCGTTGAGTAGCATTACTCTTAGTTTCTTATCCCTTGTGATACCTATGGAGGTGGGTTTGTCTTTTGAGCCTTGTCTAAAAAGGCACTATGGGGTAGCAAGAGCCTTTGCCAATATCCAAAAGCCCAGGGTGACAGGTGCAAGCCGTCCCTAGCGAAGCATCGTGGCTTGTCGAGCATATCATCCCAAGCTGACAGGCATTGGATCCCCTTTGAATGACACCAGTACTTAAGCCAATTGTTGAAATTGATCATCTTGTCTTCATATTGTGGCATCATTCTTGGTGAGGGTAAGATGCTACTCAAGGTCAGGGTCATACCGCCTGGGCTACATGCTCAGAGAGCTCCTTTATGTCTCTTTTCATGTAGTCCAGGGAGGTACATCTCAGGTCATTCACACCAGCATGGACAATGACTGAGTCATATTTGTACTTGCCTTGGAGTGACCTGAGTGCTTGTGTTATGTGGTGGATCCTAGCGCCTGACAGGCTGCTCACCGTGACCTCTCCTTGTTCAGCCTGGTGGCGGGACGCCAGTGTGCCTGACGATAGAGTCACCTATTAGAAGTGTATCAGGTGTGTTGTTTAGTCTTAAGGGCTGTGACTGTTTGGCACACTGGCTTTGTGAGATATGTGTTGCACATGTTTTGTTTTGGGGTAGCGGCTGCTTGGGTGTCTGCTTTGAGGTCTCTGCTGCTTCGCAGATCTTTATTTAGAGCCTCCGAGTATGTTTTGTGTGATTATGTGTTTGGTTTGCTGTCGTGGTAGGTCTATGTGAGACTGGAATTGTAGTGAGTGTGGTTTCCTTCTCCTCCTGACTGGTTATGCCAGTACTGAGTTGAGAGAGCTTAGCCTCCAGTTTGGCTATATGGTTGCATCTCTCACATGTGCTGGAATTTGTTGGGAGGATGAGAGGGTTGTCTGTGTACATGAGGCAGTTGTAACATTGCCTCAAGATTCCCAGATTCACCAGCTGGACCGGAGAGGAGATTGACAACTGACCTTTGGACATGCTAGAATAATATTGGGAATTCCTTAATAATTGAAAACCAGGGCCAGTGGGGAGTGAGGGTGTAGTGCTTGTAATTTTTGTGCTGACATATAATTGCTTTAGTAAGCAAGTGCCAGGTAACTTAAGTGCAATGTGTTACAGGTAACTTAAATGCAAAAATGACAAACAGTAACTTTCTTTCAAGTGAAACAAGGAAATAAGTACAGTAAGCAATGCAGATATCACTAGTGATCCACAGAAGGCATGTATACACACATGCCGCATACTATAGTATGCTACTCTGTGTATGCACGCATGTGCATACTCCATAGTATAGTCTATTGTACTGGCGTATGTGTTAACATGCAGATTGTACCCTGTAGCTATCATACAGGTGTGGATAATGATCATACTGCTGAGTCACTCCTATTTAGGTACCTCTGGTGTTCCACTGTGATAGCAGCTCATTGCAGGTGAGACTGTTATTATTCATCAGGCATGTTAATGCACAGATCTATCTGCCATGTGGTCATTTACCACATGTACACATAATGTATGGTCTTGTCACAATATACAGGTCGGACATGCAATGCATCACAATGGCTACCCATATGCAATACTTGCAAACTATGTGAAACACCGACATGAAATCTCACAAACTGTCATTGCCAGATGTGTGGACAGCTGTGCATACAATGGTGGAGATGTTGTTCACTGTAGGGACATGTACTACAGATCAGAACTACACATGTGGGGAATACAAACAGTACTACACAGTGAGCTGGAGTATGGCCAGCCCACAGGATTCACCTGTGTGGATTATACCCTGCTATGAATGTCACACAATGTTATGTGCTATCTGACATGTCCATGACATCTAGTGGGCTGGCTGCAACACTGCCTAACTATCCTGAAAAGCATATCCCACATACCAAACATACCACCCTTTGTCTGCATAACCCTGTCATCAGTGGAGCATATGACATCTATGGATGTATGTCATATGGGACAACACAGACATGTGAAATAGATGCCCGTCACAACAATTTGGCCAACACATGTTCACACATGGCCATGGAGGATGGCCAGAGACATGAAGCAACACACACAGTAGACATGATGTGCTTATGTGTATACCCTGTCATACATTGGCACCACATGGTCCAACTATGGCCTTTGTGTAATGGTTATATTGCAGATGTGGAACACTAGACATCCTACAGGCCTGTGCACATCTTGTGTAGGCGTGACATCAATCCACCACATAAGATGTGTTGAACATCTTGAGTGTGTCACAACATGACAGCAGTCACCTGTACAGTATCCACATACATACACAGACAACCACATCAGCCTACAGATACAGTACATTCCCCTTGCTGGTGTCGGACATCACGGTCATCCTTGCTCCTCGTGTGTGTGTGTGTGTGTGTGTGTGTGTGTGTGTGTGTGTGTGTGTGTGTGTGTGTGTGTGTGGTACACAGATATCATGTGGGACATGGTGTACCGACGAGTTTGCCATGTCTGGCCATAGTTGCCAGGCAGCAGCAATATGGTTGCAGATGTGCAGGGGTGTCATCCGTATACCCTTCAGTGACCTGTGTCACACATTCCACATCATGTGACCAAATTAAAAACGTACACTGAAACTAGAAAATTAACAAACAAAGCTCTTGAGTTCACCAAAGGCCCAAGCGGAACAAATGAATTTAGTGCTTTCAATCACTTTTTTAAGTGACCTTCTTCAGAAACATCATACACTTGCCCACCCTTCCTTTTATACACACAAACAGGAAGTGACATGATAATTATAACAAATATAACAAATATAGTTGTAATTAAAGTCTAATAATAAAATCTAATAATAAAATACTACTGTGCTGTTTATGTATGAAACAATTAATAAATATCAAATGTATAAAAATTATCTGTACATCAAATAGAGCACCCGGGTTGAATGATACTATCAGTTTAAAATGTTTTTTGATGTACAGATAATTTTTATACATTTGATATTTGTTAATTGTTTCATACATAAACAACACAGTAGTATTTTATTATTAGATTTTATTATTAGACTTTAATTACAACTATATTTGTTATATTTGTTATAATTATCATGTCACTTCCTGTTTGTGTGTATAAAAGGAAGGGTGGGCAAGTGTATGATGTTTCTGAAGAAGGTCACGAATTAAAAGTGATTGAAAGCGCTAAATTCATTTATTCCGCTTGGTCCTTTGGTGAACTCAAGAGCTTTGTTTGTTCATTTTCACATTCCACATCATGGTTTAATGTGTATACACCTCAGTGACGTGGGTCACATTCCAGAGTATATGTATTGTATCGGAACACAGTCATGGCTATGAACTGTGTCTGTAAGTCACACTATACAGCAATAGAGATGCCACATGATTCCCTGCAATGGCCATGTACATCAGCTAAATGTGCAGTATATCTGTAGGGCTGACAGACAACACTGCGTCAGTGGAAGGTCCATGTTAGTATAACACATCCTTTCATTGGGATACCATTACTCCACTATATATTTGACAGGACACCATTGTGTTAAACATGTATGCATGTCATTGCACACATCAGCAGATCACATGTCATGCTACATGCAATTGTCAAGGTCATATGCCACACATCAGGCAGGTATACTGTTAACCTGTGCTGGTCTACATGGTGTAACACAGGGATGTATGCTAACTACTATTATGATTGTGTAATGTGCATGCCTTCTGCTATGACACATGCATACTGTTGTGTGCAACCCAGGGATGTATGATTACCACTATTATTGTCTGAGCTGCATGCCATCTGCCGTATCACATGCATATTGCATGCCTTCTGTCATATCACACGCATGTTGGGTGCCATAGCATGTGTCTGTGTGTGTGTCTGTGTGTGTGGGTCTGTGTGTGTGTGTCTATTGTATAGATTGTAATGTACATTGTCTGCCCCTCACAGGTGTTGATGTAGTTGAGTTTCCCTCCTGTGGTCCATCTGATGTTTGTGTCCCCACAGACTCTAACAGTGATGATGAACATATGATTGAGGCACAGGCAGGGTTGTCAGGGGCTGAATCTGTGCCATTGGTTGCCATTCCACCTATATCCCCCTCATCCCTGCACACAGTTCTCATGCCAACACATACCCCGTCACCAGTGGCCATAGAGGAAGGACAGTTGCCATGTGGTAGCTTGGAACAGGAAAGTGTGGAGGCTATGGAAAGTGTGCCTGTACACCATTGTGTCAGCCATCTGACTGGTGATGCCCCACACAGGCATGTGGCCAGTGCTGCTCATAGGAGGACCTCTGGCCAACATGACACTGCAAGACAGAGCACAGCAGCTGGTGTCACCAGATGCATGTTTCAGGCTGTAATGGAGGCACAGGCACATGCTGAATGGCACAACAGAAAAGGTCAGAGGCTTCAGAGGGCTGCTGTCCATTCTTTAAACAACAACATCCAGGCAATGGCAAATGCTCAACAGCAGCTTGCTGAAGTTTTGGATAAATGATTGGGTGACATGGTTGGAGTCCTTGCCTTTGGCATGACAATCTGTGAGTGTGAGATGTCTGTGCTGGAACATCTGGTAGGAGTGAGGCATCAAGCCCGTAGACGTAGGCCAGCTACATCACCTGTTGCAGGTCTACGTGAATGACCTACCTCACATGCCTGCTCCCATAGTGGCGGTAGCAGCAGAAGTGCAGCTGGTGCTGTGCTGTCCACACTGGGACACAGCAGGCTATGTGCACATGGCCCTGGATGGTCCCACTAGGGATACAGTTCAAGTGGACATGTGTCATCAGACAGTACCCAATCTGCACCTCTTCCTAGTAGTGCCCGTGCAACCCCTGGCAGGCACAGGTCACGTGGCCGTGGCTGGACACCATGAACTGTAAAACCTGGCCTGTACAGTCTGCAGCTGTCAATAATACCCCTGTGTAGGCCAGACACATGCCAGAACTGTGTGCATACATACACGCACACACCGGAAACATATGTAGGGCACCGCAACACACACACATGCATAACATCCACACACACCCAATGAGATCAAAGGCTCTAACACATACACATGATGTCATCCAATGGTGCAGCCTAGGCCTCTGGCAAACATTATCACCCTGTGCATATGATGATGCCTGTGCCGCATCCCTGTCATCCACACCATCGGTGCAGGGACATACTCATATGGTCTGATGCACAGGGTGAATAGACTAGGAAGATAAGTGTAGATTACAATTGTTGTGTACTGTTGACTGGCAGCAGACATACCATGTAGTATAGTTTTAGAATGCATTTTGTACTGTTAACAGTATGTGTCATGTGTAACAACAGTAACTGCATGTTGGTCTTGATGTTCTGCCTTCCTCCTTCAGGTCTAATTGCATGTGTCGGTGGATGTCAGTGTTTGCAGTTAGTGTCCCATATGTCAATGTGGACTACTCACAGGTGTGTATGAAAATACCAGCATGCACTTTGTAGCTTCCACATCACAGTTAGAAAGTCCCATGTTCCAAACACGTCTACAGATCTACTGATCCAAGAGCATGATAGCTGTGTATTAAGCTACTGTGGCTAGAGACATGACAGCCATACTGGGTGACATCACAGGTACAGTTACATGGAGTGGGGAGGTAAGAGAGCGGTCTAGCTGATGACAAGGGTAGAGGCCAGTGAAAAGTGTGATGCCTCACTGGGAAGCAGTAATACACGTTCCCATGATTCCCATGACAGGATGCGAACACACAAATGCACCCACACACTCAGGTATTCACACACATGTATTCAGAGACACAGTAACACACCCACACACTCACGGATTCACCAACACAGTAACACACACACACACACACACACACACACACACACACACACACACACACACACACAGTTGCTAGTGTTGAGGTGAGGACCCCTGCCTATGTGCAAATCATCATTACAGTACTGTGCACTTACATGATGCACCACAGAGATTACACATGTACAGGTAGTCAGTATGGCCTAAGATCGAGGACATCAACAGGGATAGTAGATTGCATCGCCTGGATGGGGGGAGGGGTCTTATCAGTTCACTATGGTAACATACATCCTCACTCCAGGGACCAGACAGCCATACATACATACACACACACACACACACACACACACACACACACACACACACACACACACACACACACACACACACACACACTGTGGCATTCACTACTGAATACACCTATCTCACGCACATACAGATACCTCACATGTGTGAGATACACACCCCTGCCTATGTCCTGCTTTCTACATTGCAGTCTGTAGAGATGTCTACAACAGTGTACAGGAGAGTGAGTAACAATTGAGATGTATTCCCCACCATACCTGACATATATGGACACACACGCAACCACACATGCCAGTACTGTGAATCAAACCCCTGCCTATCTCATGATACGTATGACAGACTTACATCAGTATTGCACATGTACTGATGCTTTTTTTGGTAACTGTGCTGATATATGCACACAGGAGGTCTTAACTGTTACAGGTGTCAAGTGATTTACCTTCGGTGTCACCCTGACCACTGTCAAAGTTGTGTGTGTTCCCCTTCAATTAACAAAACCATAGCTTAGCAGTTACACAGGTTATTGTAGGACTGCTTGTGACACACCTGTGAGCTGTCCACAGTAAACATCCATCTGCAAAGATGCCCCACTACTTAGTTATGTCCACACATCTGTCCATACCTGAAGTACATCTTACCGCACTTTCCGCATATCACCATATAGAATTGGCAATGTTGAGGCTGCATTGCAACTGCATGATGTACTAAGACACGTCACCTGCAAACATCAGCAACTGCACACAAATGGTATCTGAATGCACACCACTACATGTACATGTGTGTAGGTCCTACATTCCTGTCATTTGGGCATGTTTGTAGGCATTGCATTTGGTGGACATGTGTAATGACAAACATGACACATGGACTGTTATATGATATGTTAGGTGTCATGGGCGGCCAGTACTGAGGGAATGTTACCTCTGTCAACATTTATATTACACCTTATGTACTGTTAGCATTCAGCAGCCATGGACCTACCTTCCATGTGCATGTGTCTAATGGCTGTAGCCACCTGTCTGCACAAAGGACAACAACAGCTATGCTATTTACATATATGTTGTATATGTGTGGCATGTACATATCCAGAGCAGATACATGTATGTCATATCCAAACATGAGGGTGTTTACTGGTGTACAGCAGCAGTCATCTGTTAATGCTGTAAATAACTGAGGGACCCTAGTATGTGTACAGCTGACCTGGTTACAAACAGTGGTATCATTACATTGCATAATACATGATGCAACTGTGTCAGTACATGGGTACTCTGCACAGTTGATGTAGAGCTAGGTACAGTCCACTGGTCAAAGGTCACATGGTGTTGTACTATTAGATGTCCTACCACATGTATGGATGTGTGTTGGTGGTCCGAGATCATGGTGGTGTCTCTGGGTTACATCCTAGAATGCAGCTTTTGACACTGTGACCTGCACCTGACTCATTTGTGATGCCTTTTGTGCGAGTATTGGTCAGTACATGAGTGGCCTTTATGTATGTGGGGACATCACCACCTGGAGTGGTCCATACCTGTGTTATGGCCCACATGTCTGGTTTTGAGGTATATGGTGGTAGTGCTATTGTGCACAATAGAGCCTTCAGCCAGGTGTTCCTCACTGAACAGATGTCAGTGTTCCCCATTGTTGGATCTACAGTGAGCAGCTGTGATTACAAATGCTGCACATCTAGCACTGGTTAGCATAAGCATACAATGCAGTTGCCCTCTAGGTGTCAGGGTGCTATCCTGTGTTTAGTCCATTTGCCTTGGAATGGCACTATATGGGCGAATGTGACCTAGGTATTATTTCCACTCCCTTGAATCATGGATGCATGTGATATGTGACAAAGGCCTGTCTACTTTCTGTCATGTCATCCCAGAATGACAAACACTGGACAACCTCATAATTACAGCGGGACATTGGCTCATTGTGTTGGTCAAGCAGTTGCCACTCCTAGCAAGACGTCACTGTGAGTGGTAGTATTGTGCCTGGTATAGAATGGTACATCTAAGGTGACAGACAGCAGCAGATGTTGTGTAGATGACCGGTGCCAGATATATGTAGTACAGTATTCCTACTAACAATGACAACTACTAACACTGGAGTCCATTACAATGTGTTCTTTACATCTAACTGTAATAGCATGGCCACTGTGGCCTTCCGTGTTTAGAATCAGAGTGCATCCCAAACAGCCCTGTGTTACTAAGTATATGAGCATGCCCAGTATAACCTTGTGTAGTTGGAGACATAGTGCATTCCAAACAGCCCTGTGCTACTACGTGTGTGAGCATGCCCAGTGACACCTTGTGTCAGTTATGTGCCTCTATGTTTATGGGCATGGACACTGTAACCCTGTATAGTAATAGTAGTCATCCATTCCACAGATGGGCACACTCCAGTTCAGGATGGATTCCTATTTTAAACACACAGGTTCAGAGGCAAGTACATTTTAACTGCCAGCGTCCCTGTTGATGTCTGCATTCCTAGAAGGTCATAATGACAGACTTGGAATGTGTAGTCTCTGTGGCGTGACTCATTACTATGTAGTATTGTAATAGTGATCTGTAGATAGGCAGGTGTTCTGATCCCACCACTGACGTGTGTGTCTCCATCTGCCAGAGGACAGAATAATGCTTTTAGACTGCTCACACTCCATACAATTCCTATACCCAACTTTGGCAAGGCTGATGATGTCACCCACCTAGAACTACACCTTTGGAAGTGCTGTGACCCAGTAATCTCGGTAGCGCATTCTGTAATTGCGCAATGCTGCAGTGTGATAAAGTAGTTAGGTCGGTGTTCTAATCTCAGACTTGCCAAATGTTTGTGTGTGTGTGTGTGTGTGTGTGTGTGTGTGTGTGTGTGTGTGTGTGTGTGTGTGTGTGTGTGTGTCTGCCTGCATGAGACAAGTACAATGCTTTGTAGAGTATGCACTCTCAGTACAAATCACATGACCACCTTTGTCAATCCTGCTGTTGTCACCCCCCCCCCCAGGAATACATCTCTAGGAGTGCTGTAACCCAGTATTCACCGTAGCGCATGCCCTAAATGCATATTGCTGCAGTGTGATATGATAGGTAGGGGTTCAAATACAGGACATGCCAAGTGTGTGTGTTTGGCTGTCAGAGCCTGTGTGGAGGTGACTGTGAGTGTCTAACCACTGAACATGTTAGGGAATGGATTTTGTAGTTTTCCTATATGGTGTCCGTCTTATGACACATTGGCCACCTCACGAGGAGTACAGATGTCAGTCAGCCACGGGGCTGTGTTGGCAAGCCATACGCCTACATCTGGCAAACAGCGTGGTGAACAAAGTATGCAACCCTACTAGTACCCGGTATATGTCCTGCACCCATGTGTCATACACAAACACACTTGCCTAGGATGTCCCGCTATGTTGCTAGTGCCATGCACATTGATGACAGATAGTAGGCATGGTGTGATTGCAGTGGGCTGCAGAGGACATAGCACCCAGAACAGCGGTACAATAGGCACATAATTGCGGACAATGTGCCTTCACTATGTTCCCCACTGGATGCCTGCAACATATGTGGTACCATCAAATGTGATCCACAAAGGCCATACAATGCTGTACACATGTGCCTTGTATGGGCCAATGCCACTGACACCAGGGAATACCTGTATCATGCTATCAATGCAGATGCAGGGTCGACCTGCTGACTATAAGCAGGTTTCACCACACCAGGCCAGTATTGGCATAATCAGGGGATAACAGTCTGTGTACACAATATGTGCCTGCCAAACCAGGTACACCTGTAAATGTCACTGTACAGTATTGTGGGACATGCACATCCCAGGCAATGTCCATGTGAAGGACTATCAAACAGAGACATGGCATGCACTGCAAAGCTATGGCCATACACATTGGTAACCAGGATGTCAGAGCAGATCAAGCAGTACCCATCTGTGTGGGACATTGCAGACACTACACGCCTGTACCACACTGCACACCATTGTCGGGTGGCGTGATGCCAAAGATTACCCCTCACCCAGCCTTGTACAGCCATCTTGCACAACCAACCACTACACACCCATGAAGCAATGCATACATGCATGTCAGTACTGGCACCTTGTGTCTGCGTGTGGGTTATGATGCTCCCAACCACAATCACTCCAGGTATAACTCTTGTTGGCATATCAACAGATGTCAAACATTTTCACATGCCCTAGCCCATAGAACCTCCAGATATCCCCTGTGGTGCATGTAGTCCTGTGTATTACTGCAGTGTGGCAAACTCAGTAGTTAGGGTGTGTATTTGTGGCCCTGGCAAAGAGTCTCAATGCGAGTCCATTAGAGAGTGTGGTTGTGCTGACAACGGCATCCGTTCATGTGGACAGCCATGTGTGCTACACCTAATGTATGTCTACGATATCTCTGTTGCAGATGTCTCTTCCCTACACACATATATGTTCTTACAGCACAGCAACATGTCGGCTTTGTGGCACATGTAGTAACTTCATGCACATGTAATAGTAATGACTAGTCAGTCATGGGTTTGACCCCTGTACTGGTAGGCATGTGGCAGACAATGCTTAGGGTTTAGTCTCCAAGCCCTTCTCTGGTGTACTTTGGCTGTCCCTCCCACACACTCTCTGGTGGATGTGGAGGTGTACACCTGCTCAGCAGCAGCGTGTGTATTGTAAGTGATGGACATGGTCAGGTGATGGCCTCTGCACCTATTGCAGTCCTCCTCCAGCTGATTGCATGTGGAACAGCTGTGATGGTGTTCCCATAGCCATTCGCATGATAAACACAGTACATTATCTAGGAACATCATGTTGGTGTTTGGCCATGACAGTCGCTGTGAGTGGTACCTAGATGTGGTGTTTTGAAACGGCATCACAGAGGATATCTGAATGTTCCTCAAACATCATACACAGTGGGAAATAGCCTAAATACAGGAGGGTGATGTGCCAAACATGACTACAGCATGTAAGTGTAGCTATGCTGCATTGAGATTACTGCCTGTTTAACATGTTGTGCGTGGTAATGGCTATTCTGCATGTTTTAAAACAGACATGACAGTGCTCTCTTCATGAGGGACCCCCATCTGTGGGGCCATCTGTGGACTGGTCAGTGTGTGGAACCATTTGTTTCCTGTGTTACACACTGAACACACATCTGTGCACAGCAGGAGCATAGTATGAGGATTGCAGACAGTACATGGTGATAGGGATGTGTTACTGCCATCGCATCCCTGACTGGACATATGTCACATGAAACAGTGGTATGACAGACACTGTCTGGGGTTCCCAGTGGCAAGCCAATAATGGGTAACTGTTCATAGCTGCAATCACATGTCTAGTACACATTGTACAGATGTCATGCAGTATATATGCATGTGTTGTGCTCCATCTGCAAATGTATACCATCTGTTGTGTTGGGTTGATGGTGATATCTATGCATACTGTTGTAGGTAATCCTGAATGCTGTTGTCTATTACTAAGCCATATCTGAGTTTAAACTGTAACACCATAGGCTGTATGGGTTGGGAGGCCCCGGCAAAACCTCCTGTCCCACTTCAGCTGACCATGACTCCAGGCACCAGCACATCTGGGGCTCAGCCTTGGACCTCAACCTCTGCTGACTCTGCACCACCTTCTGGTGGCACCACCACTGAGGATGGGGCATGTCCCCCCTGGGAGCAGGGCCAGACAGAAACATGTCTGCTGTTGTGCAGTCCCAGACTTGGTGCGTTGAGGGCTCACTAAGAGGTTCCAAAGCCAGATACACAAGCTCAAGGGTGGAGTGTCACATTTACAGAGTGAGGCTGCCTCTGCTGGACAGCCCCCAGCACTGCCTTCTTTGCAGCTGTTTTGGTGCAGTGGTGGCCTCCCATGGCTGGGGACCTCCATCCCACTCTTCCCATGGGCTTGGTGAATGCTGAACACCCATTCCCATCTGAGGTGTACCCCCCACATGTGTCATATACCGACCCTGTATGCTGTCTTGTCTGTGATCCTACCCTACCTATCCTCCACGGGCATAACTACTCTCCTTCCCCCACATCTCACTCTCACCCTACGGAAACATAAGGACAATTGGTTCCTAGGACAACATCTGCCCTATACATAGCTGTCCATTTCACACACATGCCCACTGGACACATGTAACCCTTGTAATATGCATCACAACATACTCCTGTTATCCTCACCCCTGTCCCTCAGGCACACGATCCTGGTATGCACATCACTCCTAAATGGTCCAGGTACATGTGATGCGGACGACCCCATTTTACACACAACACTACCGGTCCCTTTATGGTTACCCCATTTACCTTTATCATGATGATGATGTTGCACACAGCACTTTGCAAGAGTACTGTTCTCACATAATGATTGGACAGGTAGTGTTGTGTTAATGTATATTACATGCACAGTGTGATGTATACGGCCAATGTACAACTGTTTGCATGTATGAATGACACGTCTATCTGAGGGAGTCTTGATATTACATAGGACAACACCACTACATAATACAGGCATCGCTGGTGTTTCCTTTTTTATTCGTTTGTAATGCTTTGCCACATGGTATGTTCCTGATATACCTCTATATATGTATGTACCTATATTCTGGACATAAACACTCACACATACATCTACATGATGGAATACATTCCTATACTGTTGAATGACTGCGCTGTATGATATGTTTGTGGTAATGTCCGATGTCTGTATATCTGCCATGGCATATTGGTAAATCACATTAGCTGTGTGTGCAGGGTCCTGGTTCCGAGCCTTGCAGAGACCATTTATTTTGTTGCAGGGCAGAACAAGGCCAGTGGATACGGAGGGATTAAGGCACATTAAAGCACTTGTGAGCGGGTGTGCGTGGGTTTGCATGATGTTAAGCAATGCTAACCTCTGGTTACAGCTTCTTACACTCGGTTAGCCTCTACATTGCTTTACCAGTGTAATACTTGCATACTGGTAGCCAAACAGGCTTACACCCTCTCACTCCCGCACTTGCAAATGCACCGACATTGGTGCTTGCATCTGACATTCACACCCCTGTGTGGAGCGAGGACCAAAATATTACCTTGTGATGCCTATTACATCAGATTACATGCCTACAGTATCAGGAATGGCTGCCCATTAGGCGACGGCATGCCATTTGTCTGTACGGAATCGACGGCCTGTCCAGTGTTTTATTCATATTATTTGTGTGTTCTTCTTATAATCTGCACCCATCTGGCTGATACATGGAAACTGAGACTCTTCAATACAGACAAGTAATTGGGTTTTGGGACCCACATATGTCAGCCGAGTCATGCTACCGCATACCTATTATTCTATCATCTTTCTAAGGTAGTCAGCAGAATATGTGCTTCCTGTCCCTATCAGACCTCTCATACGAATGGGGAAAAGTGAAGCATGAATCAGGGACACTGCATAACAACATCAGTGACACATTTAAAATTTTGGTGCTATTAACCTGACACATTGACAGACCCAGAGCATATGTATTCATACACATTGTCTGAGGTACATGCTGTTTATGACTTTTAATTGTTGTCATTATTCATTACATGTAATCCACCACCTTTCCTCCTAATATCACTAGTTCTAGAAGGGTTTAGGTGGGACAGAGTTAGATTCTGAGTCGTAATCAGGGACGTCCCTGGTAATCGGGAACAGTTCAATGATATGGTCCATATGTGTTCCCCCAGTGGTTTACAGACTATCCAGTGGATGTGCTATTAGGGTTTGGGTGGTATGGGCATCAGCTATTCCCACATCAGAATATTACTTACATCCAAGGGGCTGTCCTAATATGGCTCTGCCAGCCAACACCTGCACGCCTAGGCCCATAATCACATACCCATAGTTCCCCCACCTGCCACTCCTCTACAGCACTCATCCTTACTGTGGGTGCAGGTGGGGTATAAACACACCACTACACACTGCCCATTCTCCCCATGTCAGGACACATGTCATACGTTGTGTCGACCCATGTGTTATCAGGCTTGCACAACCTACTGGTCCATGTACATTTACAGCCTGGTTTGATAAATCATTACTGGGACTGGCTCCGATCATTAATTTTTGGTGTCCCACAAGGGACATCGATGTCTGTTTCAAGTGTAGACCTTACAGGTTTCTCCCACTGGTAGTATCCTGCTGTTGGTCTGGGAAGCAGTGGTGTGTTTACCTTTATTGTGTGTCTGTATGTCTCACCAGCCTAGCTGGGGGGGGGGGTGATGCTACGTGTTACACGTTTGTTTATTGGACCTCCCACCACCAAATGCATGGCCTGTGAACATATGTTACTCATAACTGATGTATCATATCCTAGCTATATACACGTGTATATTTACTGTAATATATATATATATATATATATATATATATATATATATATATATATATATATATATATCTATTTACATTAATATATGCAGACATATCTGCATATGTATGCATACATATATATATATATATATATATATATATATATATATATATATATATAAATAATCTAACAACATATGGGTCTATGGTTGTCTGCATATGTATATATTTATGTGTATATATTTATGTGGGTATGTATCTGTATTCTTTCTCTGTATGTATGCATTCGTACTACGGTGAGGGAGAGGCATATCTCTATGTCACTATGGGTAGATATACACACACACATAGCTCTACATATATACATCTACATCTGTCTATTCCGTTCCTTTCCATATAGATTACACTTTGCTTTAGTGGGTCTTTCAGTGGGTGTGGCTGCTCGTTGGGTGACGCTTCTGCCCAATGCACACATTCGCTTGCATCCCTAGGGCTGTCCATATTGTCCAACATCAGCCAACACCTGCACACCTAGTCCCATAAGTAGCTACCCATAGTTCCCCCACCTTCGCCTCCTCAACAGCACCCATCCTTACTCTGGGACTTGATCTGTTCTGGACACACCACTACACGCTGCCCACTCTCCACTTCATGGGACCCATTTCATAAAATTATCTCGGCCCAGGGGTCATCAGGGTTACCCACCCTTGTATTCTGAGTCTGTATACACTGTGGACAAAATGGCCAGTCTATCACCTTCTTTTGGTTTGGGCAATTTTTGGGGTGTCCCGCAAGGGAAACTCCAGTCTGTGTTCCATGATTAGAATCCACGGGTGCATTGTGTACCCCCCCGGTTGTATCCTGCCTGTGGTCTGGGGAGCAGTGGACACTTTACATTGATTGCGTGTATGTTTCCTGTGTCCGGCTGTTGGGGGGGGGGGTGGAAGGGCATGCTGAGTGTGTCATGTTTCTTGTCTGGGCTCCTCACTTCCAGTGGCATAGCCTGTGAACATATGTCATTCCTATGTGCTGTTTCCTATCATAGCTGTATATCTCTGTATATCTACGCACACACATATATAGATATATATATGTATTTATGTATGTATGTATATATGTATATATATATATATATATATATATATATATATATATATATATATATATATATACGTATATGTATGTCTGCAACTATATATATATATATATATATATATATATATGTGTGTGTATATATATATATGTGTGTGTGTGTGTGTGTGTGTGTCTGTAAACCAATACATACCCCACGCATACGCACTTACACATGCGTAATGGTGTTTATATATGCTTTACCTGCATACTAGTGCTTTATTCATTATGACACTGACACCACTCCAGTTATCGTATAATCGATATTTAGCAGGTTATACAGCAGACAGATGTCGCAATATGTTCATGTGCGCATTACCAATGGTAATTGGAATGTGATACAGTGTGATTTGGTACAAGAATGTCTGTTCGTTGGGGGGTTGCTCTCACGAATGCACTATTGCTGTGCTGCTCCATATGCATATATGCCCATATACCCATGGCTTCTGGTTCCCCAAACACACCCCAACGCCTCCCTAACACAGCTGTCATCCATTCTCCTGTCGGATTCGCGGTGTATCGACACCACTACACACTGGCCACACTCTACTCCTATAGAGCCTTCCCATCAGTTTACTCACTCCACGTATTCTCAGACCTCCCATACGTTTAGTCCACAAACATTGGTGACATGAGCGACCAAAGGAATACTATTTGCAATTATTGGGTTGCCCCACATGGAACACGCATGTGTTTATGGCAAGATTAGACTCTATACTTTATTTCATCCCTACTCCCGTTAACATGACACTATAGTTCATTAATATGTATGACTATGCGGTATCACACACGTTACACATGGGAGCCTAGTTATGTATGTGTTCAGTGTATTTCTTTTACAATTAGACTGGTTTAGTACTTGGCATTGCCATAGCGGGCAGATCACAGGAATGATTCCATGTGTAGAGAAGCCCTCACATTTGATTATCGTCAGCACAGCACTGACTTTGGACACTGTACATGCCTCTGCGTTCTGGCAGTTTCGTCCCATCCCTCTTCTGCACAGCCTATTATTCCATCTACTAACGATGTTTGTATGTGCACATTCCTATTATTTATGTCTACAAATGGAATGCATGTGTTACAGAGAATGTACTTCTACATATTTGATGTCTGCATGTGTATATGCATCCATACCTGTTACGAATTCGCTGACCTCCATGGGGCGGTCCAATTAGAACTAGGCCATCCAACCCTGGCACGCCTGGATCCATAATTTCATACCCATAGTTCCTCCACCCCACCCGTGTTCAACTTACACATGTAACTTCCATTATCCACTTGTTATCGCAGCCATGACACACCTCCAAACATTGCCCTCTCCAGAGCGTTAGGGGCCCTGCACATATGTTGTCCCGCCTCATGTATTCTCAGGCTCTCCCACCATTTAGTCTTTGAACATACCTGCTCTTGCTTGTGTTACTCCCACTGGTAATATCCTGCCTGTGGTGTGAGTAGCAGTGCTTTGCTCACTCCTGGCCAGTGTGATATGGCATACGCTAACAGCACTCTGTGATAATATAGTTGCTGTTGATTCCCTTCTCATCCCTTGTCTATGCTTTATTGTTACGACGTTCATTCATTTTATATATATATATATATATATATATATATATATATATATATATATATATATATATATATATAAATGTATGTGTGTGTGTGTGTGTGTGTGTGTGTGTGTGTGTGTGTGTGTATATATATATATATATATATATATATATATATATATATATATATATATATATATATATATATATATATATATATTACATGTGTACATACTCATATACATTTCCTATGCTGGGCGCTGCTTACACCCGCGCAACGCACTCCCATATGCTTACTGTCTGTTATATATGTTTACTGCCACTTATTTGTGCTTACTTGTGCCTTATTCATTACGACAGTACTACTTTGATTGAAATGATCTGGTTAAAAATCCCATGCAATACTCAAGTTCACTTTTACATGTTATTATGTCAGTTTTACAACAGGACGACATTCATTCCACATGGAAAATGATATGTGCTATAGTCGAACTTGAGCTGTGAATGCCTGTTCGTTAGGCGGATGCTCTAACCACTACACTATTGGTATGCTGCTTTATTTATATGTATACCCATGGTTCATAGTTATCCGTACACACGCCTCAACACATCACTAACACAGCAGGCATCCATTCTCCAGTTAGGAAAACCACACCACTACACATGCGCCATTCCCTACTACTCTGGACCCGTCCCGCATGTTGACTCACTCCAAGTATATTCCGACTTCCCAAGCCTATAGTCCTGGCACATACGTTCATATGATGATCAGGGTGTTCATATGGTCATCTGATTTTAGGCTTGTACAACTGAGGACTGGGACAGCTCTATACTCATTTGAAAGTCAGACTTACCACATGGATAGAATTAGTTCCACTGTTAGCATCTTACCTGTGGTTAGAGACGCAGGAGGTTTGCTCACCTCTGGCCAGCTTGATATGTCAAGCACTAGATAATACGGGTGTTCCACTGCTGTTTTCCTTTGCATTTGTTATGAATGCTTTCTTGTGCCCGTGTTTGTTCTGTAGATATATATATATATATATATATATATATATATATATATATATATATATATATATATATATATATATATATATATATATATATATATATATGTGTGTGTGTGTACGCATGCATATACATCTACATGATTATATTACTTTGATCATACTGTTAAATGACTGTGCTGTCTGCTATGTTTGTGATAACATCAGAGTTAGGTATAACTGCCATGGCTTAGTGGTAAATCACATTGATTGTGATGTGTAGAGTCCTGGCGTCGAGCCTGGCCGAGGCGGTTTATTGTGTTGCTGGGCAGAACAAGGGTCGTTGGACAAAGGGTGAGTACAACACTTTTCAGCAGCGGTTTTCCATTTAATCACCGTTTCCCGTCAAGCAAAAACCTTCTGCATTCTTACTGTGATACATCACCCCAGTTCACATTTCAATGGTATTATATCATTATACAGCATAAAATTAGCAAGATATGCTCATATACGGATTACACGTCATAAATGGTGTGTGCTGCAGTTGAACCGGCAATGTCTGCTCAATAGGCGGATGCTCTAACCACTACACTATTGCTGTGCTGCTTCATTTGCATGTATACCCATGGTTCATAGTTACCAGAACAAACAAAGCAAAACATCACTAACACAGCAGTCATCCATTCTCTGGTCGGAAATAATCCCCACCACTACACATGCGCCACTCCCTACTGCTCTAGATATGTCTTGTATGTTGGCTCACTCCAAGTATATTCAGACGTCCCAAGCTTATAGTCCTGGGACATACGTTCATATAATGGTCAGGGTGTTCAATTAGTCTTCTTGTTTTTGGCTCCTCTGACTGGTGACTGGGACTGCTCTGTACTTGTTTGAAAGTCAGACTTAGCATGTAGACAAAGTTAGTTCCACTGTTAGCCTCCTACCTGTGGTTGGAGACGCATGAGGTTTGCTCACCTCTGGGCAGCTTGATATGACAGCACTAAATTCTACAGGGGGTTCTGCTGCTGTTTCCCTTCATATTCGATATGACTGCTTTATTGTGACCATGTTCATTCTTCATGGATATATATCTATATATATCTGTCTGTACATACACATGTATATACACCTACATGCTTATTTATATTTCCCGTACTGTTGAATGACTGCCACTTACCGTCGTGCATATCCGCTTACATCTGCTTTAAAGCACCTTAATCACCCTATATCCGACAGCCATTATTCTGGGCATCATATAAAATTAGCAGCCCTTGGGAACAGGAACACCATAGTCACTGGTTTTACCACTAAACCATCCGTGATACATTCTGTATGGATAGTAATTAGGATATATGACTTTACTACAGGCATTCCAGTACTGGCAACAAATGTGACAGTCATTTGGTGTATATATGTATAGTACATGTTACTGTTCATATGTTTCTGAGACGCATATGTATACATTTGCAAGTATACATATTTATGAATAGGACACATACTTGACAACTACTTATATGCATGTATGTGTGATGTGTAGCTATGCGAATATAAGTATGTACATTTATAGATATATGACTACATATCTGGAGTTATACATGGCCATGTATATGAACAACTGCATACGGGAGGTACCTGTACCGTTTGTACACAGGGGTTGTATGCATCATTATGACGAGGAACCTGGATGGGGTATACAATTTGTGGACATGTACTATTTGGAAACTGGCTATGGGGAAGCTTCATGGGAACATGTGAAAGGTATATATTCCCAATAATGCACGTGAGGAGACGTGCATCATGGTCAGGTGTTTAATCCCGGGTTGTAGGTTCTGCAGGACCGGGTGGAGGCTGAGCAGGGTTGTGGACAAGCACTGCTAATCTGACTTGTGCCCGGATGTCAATGGGGGTGGACATCGTGTTATGCCACAAAGTCTAATCTTGAGAACAGACACTTATTCCATGAGGGATGTCCAAAAATTGTGGACGATGAACCCCATTCTTCCGGCTATTTGAAAATGTGGTAGGGTTATGCATGCATGGGAAACCTAGTTTGCAAGCTTGAGACTGCCTAGGGTGAGACTGCCTACTAGATGTGGGTAGGGGGCACTATGTGATATGGCTGCACCAAGCTAGCAGCCCGAGTATGGGTGGTTTTGGTGGATGTTCAGCAAGGGGGGGGGGGTGTGCTGTGGAAGGGATGATGGGTATTCAATTATGTATCCAGGTGTGTTGGGGTTGGATGGTCCAGTTCAGGCCAGACGATTATGTGGGTGTGAGCCGGTAACGTTTCTGCACATGTGTATCGCACATTTAAATGTTCATAAGTTTGTGGGATTGTGTTCTGCAGTATGGCCTGTCAGGGTGTATTGTGGATGTGAATGTATGTTCTTTGGTTTCCTTTCTGATTCACCCACTGCTCCTTCGTACACCTCCGGTTCACCTATTCTACATCCAACCCAGTTTCCCCTTGACGAATTATTACATTATCCGTCACCCCCCCATATTCCACAAACACACCATCCATCCCTTCTCTGGTTGATGGCCTGTGGCACAGACAGCAGTACACATTGC
This sequence comes from Protopterus annectens, assembly GCF_019279795.1. Classification (NCBI taxonomy): domain Eukaryota; kingdom Metazoa; phylum Chordata; order Ceratodontiformes; family Protopteridae; genus Protopterus; species Protopterus annectens. The sequence goes on along the minus strand of NC_056731.1, from coordinate 1,758,006,655 downwards.
GTACTCTACATATCTCTAGTACCAATATGATTGTGAGGACAACCCTAGCATATTTGATCTTCCACATGCTGTACTTCGCACACATAGGTACACACAAATACTTATCTTTCATGACATGGTAGGTAGACCCGGGTAATACCCATTCATCTTTGGGCCGTCCAGACAAGGATGACTTGGACCGCGAATGGGCAGATATTGAGCGAATGCTCTGACCATTGGTAGGGTTGCCACCCTTTCAAATAACCAAAGTGGGACATTTTCGGGACACACATCAGATTTTACAGGCTGACATATACCCACGGTCACTACAAAGGACAGAACTTTACTTTTTTTGTCTAAATAAAAGCTTATTCTTGTAGCAGTTTAGTTGCTTATTCTGTTTCTTGTAACATTTAGGTATTTTAGATACAGAAATAACTATTTTATGCAACTATTACATAAAATATGAGACATAATTATGGCCTACAATCGCATGACATTTGCCATTTTTAATATCTTTGGTAAGGACAAAACTGCCCAGAGAGGGACTGTACCTCACAAGGTGGGACAGGTGGTAACCTTAACCATTGGGCTAGGCTTAGCAAAGGGCAGCAGCATGCAAACACGCTGTGTTTTGCTTCCACTTGGTATAACAATCAACACTGCAATGAAATACGAGCACAGGGTTTTAAATGTCATTTGTTCGAGGGACAGGGGCTCAATATTCAGCTGCATGCTTTTGTGTTTACTTTTTGTTTTGGTATTTGCGGAACTGTCTTGTATGCTTTGCATAGATTTTAGTATCCACGGACACTGACAGGAGTGATTACTATTAGAGGCAGGCTGTACTATTCACCATTTTAGGTTGCGCGTCTGCAGCAGATATGTTCACGGATCTGTGCAGTGCTTAGACACGCCCCCTGCACTCACACACATTTCCTGTGCACGTGGATGTTGTGGCAACGTGCCTTCATTAATATGCATATGGTGCTGCCGCGCCATCTCTATGCTACACGGTCGGTGCAAGGCTAATGCTGTCCTTGCGCCGAGCTTCATGAATCCCAGGGTATATCTTTACAGAATGGACAAACAAACAGGACTGGGGCTGGTAATAAAAGCCTACATTATTTATTAGAGGAATTTAAATATTATTTATCTAAAATAAAACGCTTGTAATTAGATAATGTATATTTTGTTGAATGTTTAAAAGAAAAGGTTGTCCCAAAAGGGTTACGTATGTGGAGGTACCCTAATGATTTAATAGCTGGTTCTGCATTTTTTCATGAATTAACTGCTTTATTTGATCAGCATGGTTTTGATTACATGAATTTAAAAGTAAAAAACAATGATCAACTTATTAATGAATTAATAGAAAAAGTAACTGATTTAGATTATGTTATTTGTGCACATAGACAACATAATTATTTTATAAGTGAACATTTTAGAATTTGTAACAGTGTTGATCAACTTGCTAATGAAATAAAAGCTCGTAAAATTAAAAAATTGAATAGGGATATTACTGAATATGGTAAAGGAAGTGCATACCCGAATCCTCCACCCTCCCAAGAATGGGGGAATAAGTTCAATAGCAAAAATGTTACCTATGTAAAAAGTGTTAATAATGCTCCCCAGGTTAATTTTGTACATGAAGAGGAAAAAACTTTTTTAGACATGGAAGAATACCCCCCTCTGAGATGTTCAGAACGCCTGAAAAACAGGACTCCCCAACAGGACAATATGAGGTCAGAGAATTATTCAACCCCCCCCCCATATTCAAACAATCAGTGGAACAGGGGGAGGGGGGTATGAACAACAGCAGGGGAGGAAGGAATTTTTACAACAGAGGGTGGAACAACAGGAAATAGTGCCATTTCACCCTGATGAAAACAGTGATGAGTTAGTAGTGATGTCACTCATTATGGAGAATAGGGATTATACCCTACCAACATGTAATGTCACCACAAACAGGTCAGGTGACTTTAAGGTGTATCATTTTTCAAATATGTATTTTATTACTGAACATTGCGATGTGTTTGCAAAAGGTTTTACCTATGTACCTTGGCAGCATAGTAATTTGGCCAGTACTTTAATGGACTTGAAATTATATACACGTAAATTGAACTTTAGAGTGTTGTTTCAGAATTCATTCACGGAGCAGTTTATTAACCCTCTGACAGTACCTAGTACATATAACCCCCATTACACCCAGTGGTTTTATTATTTGAAAAAAATATGGGAACTTGACATACGGAATTTAATGTCTAAACATAGGTGGACTGATGACATGAACCTGAAGGAAAGAGCCATTATTAAAGAGATTAATTATTTATTAGACAGAATAAGGATCATGAAACCGGATAAGGGAGGGGGAATTGTTGTGATGAATTTGGATGATTACAATAAAAAAATGTTGTTTATACTTAATGGAGAAACTTATGTAAAATCGTCTCTAAATGAATTGAATAGAGCATATCTAAAAATTAAAAACGAACTGCAGGATTTATTTATTGATGGTTTTATAACCATATATGTTTTAAACTACTTAACAGTTATACATCCTAGGGTTTCAGTAATGTTTGGTATTCCCAAACTACACAAAAATCTTTTACAACCCCCCCATATGCCCCATAGTTTACTCAAAGGGTTTAATTACACAACTACTTGCAAAATATTTAGATTCTAAGTTAAAGCACTTTGTTTACAATGAGGCCCATATTTGCAAAGATTTGTGGAGCTTCTTGCAGGCTATTAATGAAATTCCATTCAGAGATTCTTATATATTTTTAACAATAGACATAAAAGATTTGTATTCAGTGATCCCTCATAATGATGGTTTAATGTGGTTTAATGAGTACCTATATGAGAAAAAGGTTGAACATTTTAATGTGTTAATGTATACTCAACTTATGGAAATTATTTTGAAAAATAATTTTATTTTGTTTAATAATGAAATTTACCTACAGCAAGAAGGTGTGGCTATGGGGTCAGCATGCAGGGGGTTGTATGCTAATATAGTAGTAATGCAGTGGGAGAAGAAATATTTATTTTTTTCTGATTTTTTTAATTATATAAGATATTATACTCGCTTTCTGGATGATGTTTTTGCTTTATGGGATGGACAATATGCTTTAATTAGTGAATTTATAGCATACATTGGTTCCACAACTCCGTTTTTGAAGTTACACATAACATTGATCAACAAAAAATAGCATTTTTGGACATTATGATAAGTAAAGATTACAATACAAAGAGTTTTACATCTAGAATATATAGAAAGGAGGCATACTCCAACTCATTACTACATTACACTAGTACCCATCCACAGAAACAGAAAAAAAGCAATAATAAAAGGACAATTTGTCCATGCTACCCATATGGTATCAAGCTCTGAAGAATTTTTGGAAGAATGTGAATGTTTAAAAGCTATGTTTTTAATGAAAGGTTACCCTATGAAATGAGTCATTGATGTCTTTTTGGAAGTTGTTAACAAAAGGGAAAGAAAATTTTATGTTACCCTTCTATCTGAAACATCACCTCAGGATGGGTATATGATGGGTGGAATTCCTGACAACAATGAGATCATGAATAGGGATTATAATACCTCGCTTATTACTGTATATACAATTGACAGTATGAATATAAAAAAAATCTTAAATAAGAATTGGTGTATCCTGAGTCAGGATAGAACTGTTAGATCATACATAGATGAGAGACCATCCATTATATTTAAAAAAGGTAGGAATTTAAAATTTTCCTATGAAAGGAAATTTACTTTGAGCAATGACAATAAGAATGGGCAGATGAAAAAGTGTGGAATGTGCCGGTTTTGTAAATACGTAAAAGAGGGAGGGGTATTTAATATTAACAATATCATTATTAATATAAGGTGTAAATATAATTGTGATTCAGAGAGAATAGTATATTGCACCTTATGTAACCAATGTAATTGTTTTTACATTGGTAAAACAGATAGAAAGCTAAAAAGATGTGTTTATGAGCACTTATATGATATAAAAGTGAAGAAGGAGACAAATGCATTATATAAGCATATTTTGGGAAATGAAGGGCATTCCTTTTGTTTTTTTATAATAGATAACATTTTAACAGATATTAGGGGTGGCACTTATTGGAAAGAAGGGAACTTTACTGGCAGTTGTTATTAGATTCTACTAACTGGCCAGGTTTAAATGAAAAAGTATGCATTAGTTCCCTATTGAATTTAAAGGCTTTAAGAAAATAAAAGGTATACAAATGTAATATATTATCATATATAAAAACTATAGAAGTTCTATGTTTTTTAAAAAAGATGTGTGTTTGTGTATTTATATGTATTTATATGTATTTATATATATATTTATTTTAAAAGAATGTATTCATAATAAATTTGACTTTATAGCTTTAAGGGGGCGTGGATAGAAATAATTAGGACACTTGTGATTATGTTTAAAAGCTTGCTGCAATCTGATTTTAATTGTCTGATGAAGTTCTGTTGTCACGGGACAAAAGCGCTTATGGCTTTTATTGTTCTTTGTGTCTTTGGTTTGAATAAACTTGGATTTGCCCTTGGATCGAGATTTTTTTCCATTTGGTGTGGTTTGGAGACTCACTTCATCCTCAGCTGCAGTTTATCAGCGGTTTCTTTGTATTTTCTGTTACTGTTTTTCATTTTACCAGTTAATTTTTTTCTATCATCTCAGCCTGAGATGAAGTGTGCCTCCTAAGTAGCATTTTGCTAAATGCAATGAATTCTGAGTTTCTAGTGTTGTACTCTGTGTAATGTCAATATGTAACTAAGGGGGTATATAAAAAACTAGGTATTTTAATTGTCTAGGTGCTAGAAGCAGCTATTATGTAATACAATATTTGAAAGTACTATAAAAGATCAAGCTTATACATCCCTAGTAACTTCCCAGATATTACAGACTTTCAAAGTCATAATGAAAAATCACATTACTGTTTTAGGTTGGAATTCGGACTTTATTTAAAACTTCACTTTATTTGTTTAGCCACTGTACATGGGTATGATATGTGCCTGTCACTATATCTTGAGCCTCTTTCAATTTAGAAATTTAAATTTAATAGACATATAAGTTGAGAAGATTCAAAATTGCCCTTCAGTAGTTAAACTGCTTTAGTACTGGGAATTCTTACATAATATTGTTTGCCAAAGATAAAAGTGATTGGTGTGATCACATAGTCTACTATCATTTTCATGGGAAGACCACCCCTTACATGACGCAGTATGTACAAATGAATAACGATTTACAATGGTGTTTATAACTTTGTCTTTGATGATGGAAACCAAACTCCACAATAATATATTCTAAAAAATAGTTTTAAGAAGAAGCTGTCTTTGTGTATACTGGCCTTTCGGTTTGTTATGACATGAGTAATCTTGATGGTGCACCAACAGTAAAGCTTTAAAAATGTTTTATCACCAACAGCAGTAGTTATTTATTTAACCACAGATGACTACTGCTTTCTCGAAATATTTAGACAGCAGCAGACTCTGACTCATAACTCAGAGATATTAAACTGCTAAGCTTTCAAACTCGGTGGTTTCGTAACACACATAAGAAAGAGACCACTATTACTTGTCAGTTCCCAAGTGATTACTGCTCTTAATTTATATAGCGTGTGAAGATGCAAGCTTCACTGCTTCTTCACACTCCATGGACCAAGCTGTTCAGTTTTATTCACTGCACAATAAAAATATTCCTTAGTCCACCTATGAGGAGCTTAGAGTGATCAATAAATGGTCAGAGCTAATTCTCCAAGAATGTTTTCTCTTATATTTTAAAAAGAAACATATAAAATAAAAATCAATATTTGAAGTCTAAAACAAAACTGTTTCTGTGATGACCTAAGAACGTAGGCAGCTCTTGCATGTATATCCAAAGACATTGTCACCAAAGGTCAGTAACACAATTTAACACAGTGAACAATCATCTCAGGTCCAGTAAACAGTGGAATAGACATCAGTGCCTGTGTGATATTGTCCACAAATAATCAACTGATTCTGATAGAAGGAGGTCAGAGGGTTCTACCCAAGTACATTTTATCTTATAATTTAAAACAAAGTAGTTGAAATAATAATCAAACATTAAACTCTAATATAAAAGCTGCACCACATTTGATTCTAAGTGAGAAAGCAATCAGCTGGATAGTTCACTGGAGTTCAAAATTTACCACAGAGTACAGGCTTGGCTGTTTCAGTAATAACTGACAAAACTAATGGCACATGCTGGGAAAGCTGAGCAAAATACAAATGCTAAAACCACCAGAACTGTAGAAATTATGTGCATTAGTAAAGCAGGATTAATTACCATCGGTTTTGCAGGGATCTGCTTTGCACCCAGGAAGTTAGATCATAATCTGATTGTATCAGGAGTATACCTCATCCGAATAAATCTGAAGCTGTAAATGATTAATTTACCAGACTTGAAATACTGCAAAATGCACATTCTAATGTACAGTGAATATAGAGTTAGTATCTCAGAGAGAGGCCAAATGAAGAAAAACAAACTAGAAATCCAGTGATAATAATTTCAGAGACTGGCATGCTCATCTACTCCCCCCGTAACAATTTGGTGGAAGAGCAGCAGCAGAGAATTATTCCACCTTTCCATTCTAGATGTAAACTCAACATATTTAGGTCTCAGCATTGTATGATGCGGGGTGCTTGCCTTTGCATAAATAATGTTAGATGTCATGTAGCTGAGCTTAATATCAACTGTTTGTTTTTATTGTTAGTTTAGTATTCAGCCTTTGTTTGTGTTGTAGTTTGTTCTGCATACAGTAGGATTTATAACATGAGATCTGTAACTTGGTCTTCAAAAGTTTTAAATCCACCTAAATGAAGTAGGTGATGTGAAAGTACACAGACAACATAGGTTATTTAATGTGAAAGTATGTTTGCAGCTTGATGACCAAATTTCTGAGTAAAGAGACATTTGCAGGTAGCTGTGCAGATCCTACTGTTCTGCACATTGGATATTAGTAACTCAGGTTCTGATTTCATAAAGCCAGTGTAATGGGAGCCAACACTTCCACCAAAAATTCTTGCTATACTGACAATTAAAATCGACCCTGCCCTACAGGAGGACATCATCCCAAGTGGGCAGGATTTACCCAATTCAATATCTTGTAACTTCAAGAAATTGAATCAAATGGGGATCCACTGCACTCAGATAAGGTAGTGAGATTCAATAAACTATTTTAAGCATACTAGATCAAAGCTTTTTTCTTCATTCTCTCATGCAAATTATTTCTGAATCTACAAGGCCTAATCCACTAATGTGTGTAAACACCCCTTACTAGATGAAGTAGCTACCAATGTTATGTATAAATATTCAAAGTAGTGATCACATAGTAATTTAAGTTATCAAGAACTAAACCAGAGTTTATAGGAGAAGTCCTTCCATGAAAGGAGAGAAACCCCTTCCCTTCTTTTTAACGAAAAAGACAAAATGGAGTCAGGCTCATTATATAAGAAAACAAACCCTAATTCCTTTGCATACTCATGGCTATTCTGAACAAATTTTTGATAGGGAAGGTTAGGAGAATGAAAGACAACAAGTGCCTCTGGCTAACTCCAGCCATTAAGACACATATGAAAGACACAAATGACATGCAAATGCAGTGCAATCCACCAAAGACATGGCCTGCCATCACAATTTCTTATCATCCAGAAAAGACTGCAGGATAGCCATAAATAACAAAATAGAATATATTCAAAGGATATCCACCCAAAGTTTTTTTTCTGAAAAATCATCAAAACTTTGATGATATTTTATCTACCACCCTAGCAGTTATCAATAGTAACTCCAGTAGCTTATTTGTCATTACGCTTAAGGAACTTATTACTACATATGAATCACTAGTCAAATGCTTCCTACTTCTACAAGCTGGATTTACCCATATCCAAACCAATCTACAAACTAGATCACTCTGTATCCAAACCAATCTACCTTCAAGCTTAGAGCCATTTTACTTCAAAACAATTATGTCAAAATGGTATATAAGTTCCTAGACAAGATGTGGTCTATTCACAACCACAAATGAGCCATGCATCACATGTTCTTTCTCAGAATAGTAGGTTCCATCATTGCATGGCCATTTGCACAGTGTTAGTCTGTTGATTATCACTGTCATAGTTCTGCCACCTCTAAAGCATACTTTAATATATCACTGCCCAAAAGTTTATTTCTCATCCTCTGCTCAGTCTATGACACAATATCTGCATAGCCTTTTGAAAAAATTGTTAAAAAGGATAGTATTTAAGCAGACATCAATGAATACTGACAAGTACAGGCTTCTGTTTCATTTTTCGAATGGCTTAGCAAATGGCTACACCTTGACAGCCATTTACTGTGTTACTGTTACAATTTGCTCCAATATGGAAAGGTTCTCTTGAAAACAGTGATATTTTTTTATGTAAAGGGGATCATTGTATCTGTTGGCCATTTGCTCCTGTTTTTCATAGGTTCATAGGTAGGTACTAGGCTATCGGCCCAAGGGCCTATATAAGCCTAGCCAACAAGGTTCCCTGGCTTACGCCACCCAAGAAAGTTATTTTCCTCTGCCACTGTGGAAAAATACTGAAGTCAACATATTTTGTATTCTGTATTTAAAGGGTTAAGCAGAAAAATGTTCACTGCGTGCAAACTGTAATGTTCTGGAAAATGTTGATCACTGAGGAATGCAGGAGTTAATCTTAAACCGCTGATAAAGTTAATGGTGCAAGAATAACTGTGGTACTGGCTGGTAAAAACAAGTAATCAAACTATCAATTTTAATGAATGTTCTGTGTGCTACGGAGGGTCTATATAAGGAGAACTCAGTACAAGTAGCCAGACTGCTGGCCGATTACTCGCATGTAGCAGATCTCCATGCATGTAAAATAAAGCTGTTTTACTTGCTTACAAGAACTTGGTGTGATTCTTGCAGAATATGTTAGAAGAGTAAAATCTTCGACATAACTGGCTTCGAACAAAGAGAGGCTGAAAAGTGGAGAGAGATCAGGCTCTCCTTGAATGAAAGACCTCCAACTGAAACAGGTTGAAATTAGAGGCCAGTCACTCTTTCCAGATTCAATCCGTGAGGTGGCAGCGAGGAATCACAAAGCTATTTTTGTTGTTTCTGATTGGAATTTTTGTCTAAATTTTAAGGGACTAGTCAAGGGAGAAATTTAATTTTCTCAAAGTATAAGGAGTATATGTGAATAAATTCCATATACAAGAGATCTCAGGAACAGGAATAGTTTCAGAGAAATGGGAACAGGAACCAGTTAAAACTGAAGATGAAAAGTTTATGTTTGATTTACACCCAAAGAATGTAAAGTATTTAGATAAATGGAAAAAGGAACATGGGTTTAGTGGATGTTTAAATAAGTCAGAATGTCAAAATCTAGTAAGATTACTGCGCAAACAGGCAGGAAATAAGACAAGGAAGCAAAAGAAGGTAGGGATTCCCCAGGCACAGAAATGGCTGGAGGAAGCAAATAAAAACATAAGGAACAAAATTTGAAAAAGGGTGTGGTAATTCAAGTGAAAAGATGTGTACTTTGTTCAAAAGGAAGATAATGAAACTTCCATAGTCAGTCGTAGTCACCAGAACCTCCCATCCAGTATCCAGACCCTGCACAGGTTATTGAGGTGCCCCGACCAGGACCCACCGCAATACCAGGCTTCGTGAGAGAGAGCCTGCCAACACTCTTGACTTACTATTAGGAGAGAAGGGACTGGAAAATTAAGGAGAAGGTAGATCAGGAAGGAGAGGAATACCCACTGATAGAAGTGGCAAATCCTCGGTCCGATGATATCCGAAAAGCGGTAGAGGGATTCCCATCCAAAAGTAGATATGAGAATGAGTTATAGATTAAACGCTGTAGAATTTGAACAAGTAATAAGGCAAATCCTAGGACCTGATTGGCACCTTATTTGGAACTTGGGACCCCTGCTACCAGAGGAAGGGGAGCCGTAGAACCAGAATAAAGACTCTCCTAGATAAAATAGAAGAACATTGGAAGCCCAAAGCAGATTGGACTTGCATTAATCAATGCGTTCAATCAGATAACCATAGACAATTATCTACCACAATGTTTTGATGCTCATAGTGGGTTGATTAAGGCAGAAAATCAGGCAAATGACTTGAACAGCAACTGAAAATGCATTCCTAAAGGGCTGCAAGACAGCCATTGGTAACTTTATACAAAAGCATATGATCACACACAGGACAGCGCCTACAGCCCCTTATGGATTATGCTAGACATGCTGAGAAATACCTGAAGGAAAAAAATAAAAAGCCCAGACTTTTACAGTTAGTGAAGATGGAACTTTAATGTTAGTTCAAGGTTCCGCAAATCGCGGAAGAGGGAGGCATAAGTCATTCTGAGGATTTCGAGGGTAGGCAAAAGAGGGGAGGTAAGAAAGGACATTTCGCCAGAGATTGCAGAGGACCGGAGAAACCGATGGTTGCTTCGGTGGTACCGCATGACTATATGATGGTCAAAAGACGTAGATGGAGGGTATGAGGAAGAAGAAGAAAGTGAGAATGGGGAAGTAGGTATAAGTGAAGACGATGGGTGGGGACAGGAAATGGCAGAAAATGAGAAATATCAAATGGTAAATCTAATAGCACTAGCATCAACTATGCAATTGGAATCCCAACCAGTGATCACATTGCAAGTTGAGGGCCGAGACATAGAATTTCTTTGTGACTCAGGGCTTCTAACGTTAGTCAGAAGTACTGCCATATCATCCGATGTTACCGATGAATATGTGCTTGTAAAAGCAGCAAATGAAGAGCCATTGTCCAAACCTCTGTGGTTTACCGACCCAGAGACGAACCAAACCATACGGTTCCGGTAATAATTTCAGAAATCTGCCCAGTACATTTACTAGGAAGAGATTTAATGCAAGTGTTCGTATAGCAGCCGTCCCAACCTCCACGGGATGGTGGCAAGGAGAATAGAACTGAATAGTGCAATGCTATTAGAGGGGCAGGGAGATCTACATTACTGGTATAGTAATGATTTGATAGAGACAGGCCCCAGAGTGTAGAAAATTTGGCATTACCATAACAAATGGTGTCAGATCCATTACATTGCACAATGTATTACAGAAGATGTGCCGGACCTGATTTAGAATACGAAAAGAAATTTCTTAGTTTTAAAGTCACCAAACTAGTATTGCATGGCCTTTTGGGACACACTAGGTAATTCTGCAGTCACATGTAGCCTTACAAGGGATATGCAGCTGCTGTATAAGAATGAATTAACCACACATATTTCAGTCACGGAGGGTGAAGGAATGTCATGGTACCTCGTGGGTAAGAAAATAACTGAATGGGTAGGATGGACACCAGAACAGTTGGCAGGTAAGGGCATTCAGGTTCAAAACTTAACTGGGTTACGGAAGACAAACCGATACAATCCCCTGGGACATTATGACTATGTCTCCTTACCCCATGGAAGAATCTCAATTGCAGATGATTCCAAACTCATTATGGTCGCAGGGTCAGCACGATATCGGACTGATTAGAACGGCAGGACAGGTAAAGATTACACCCAAGTCAGAATTTAGACCTCATAAACGGCAGTATCCCTTGAGCAGAAAGGCAGAGGAGGGCATTTTACGGTAATCACAGCACTTTGAAAGCTGGAGTATTAATTCTGTGCACAGACTCACCTATTTCCAGTAAAAACCGGATGGGACATGGAGGATGGTACAAGACTTACAGGCAATAAATGCCGCGGTGGTACCGGCCCCATAGTCCCGGATCCGCCTATTCTGCTGAACGATATCCTTCCAACAGATAACTACTTTTCTGTAATTGATATCAGTAATGCCTTTTCTCTATTCCCTTGCAGGAAGATAGTAGATTTTGGTTTGCATTTACGCTTATGGGCAAGCGTTATACCTATACCAGGTTACCAAGTCCGACCATCTTCTCACAAGAGATGTCCACCAATTTGGCTCAGTTCCAACCAGCCCAAGGGTGCCACCTACTGCTGTCGTGGATGATATCCTCCTGGCCGACTACGGAAGAACTCTGTAAGTCCGAGACTATTCGACTACTACACTTTCTGGCACACGAAGGACATAAGGTAAATAAGTCTAAGTTACAATTTTGTAAATTAGAAGTACGTTACCTGGGTTATACTATCTCTGGGAAGGGCAGGCGATTAGATGACAGCAGAAAGAATGCTATTTTACAAGCCCCCATGCCAACTACAAAAAGAAATGATGTCCTTTTAGGCATTACGTTGGATTCCCAACTACGCCGAAGTGCAATCAGACTTAATTTTTGCAATACCGATGGCGGCAAAAGATTTGCTGCACTGGACAGACAAGGCAGTACAGGCATTTACTAGGATCAAGCAACTGATAGCTGGGTCAGCAACATTGGGGTTTCCAGATTACAGTAAGACCTTTATACAGACTGTAGATTGCAAGCAGGGATTTATGACATCTGTTTTAATGCAAATGTATGGAGATAAGTTAAGACCATTGGCATTTTACTCTAGCAAATTAGACTCAGTAGCACGAGCATTACCACACTGTGTGCAAGCAGTAATTGCAGCCGCTTGGTATTGTTCCATGATCTTATGTTAAAAGTCCCGCACTCTGTAGCAGTCATCCTTCTGCAGGACAAGTTAACATTTTTGTCACCTAGCAGACATTTATCTTGTATGACTACGCTGTTATCGCAGCCACACATGACAATTGAGAGATGCACTACCTTAAATCCAGCGACATTGCTACCTGTTGCTGAAGACGGTATTCCGCATGTATGCTTAGATCTCATACATTCTAAAGTTCTACCAAGACCGGATCTTAAAGATCAACCCTTACTACATGCGGACTGGACACTGTTTGTAGATGGGTCAGCACGCAAAACAGAAACAGGCACCACGGTAGGGTATGCAGTTACTACTGCAACTCAGATAATAGAGGCAAGACCACTCGAACTTATCCGCTCAAAGCGGAACTGATTGCTGTGACAAGGGCATGTCTCCTTTCAGAGGACAGGAATGTCACTATCTATACGGATAGTCAATATGCCTTCTCTACGGTGCATGTGTTTGCTCAGCAATGGAAAAATAGGGATGGTTACAACCTCGGGAAAGACATTATGCACAAAGACCTAATCCTTGAATTACTACAAGTCGTCCACGGGTTTGGCCATCTGTAAATCGCTGCTCATACCCGTGCTAAGGACCCGGTATCACTTGGTAATGCCCTAGCAGACAAAGCAGCCAAAGAGGCAGCTATGTCCAGTACCTTTTCACTTGAAACCACACCTACAGAATTACAACCAACAGATAAATTTGATTTGCAAACCTTACAAGTCATGCAGGAACTTAGCACAGTACAGGAAAAACAACGCTGGACTAGGTATGGTGTTAGGCAGAACAAAGGAATCTATGTGGGACCGGATAATAAATATGTTTTGCCTACTAATCTTTTAGATATGCAGCACTAGTTGTGCATGGCCCTTCCCATCTGGGCCCTGCAGCTATGCTTAGAATAATACACCTTATCTTTTGACCAAGGGTTTCATTGCATATGCAAAATTTTGTCTATCCTGCATAGTATGTCCTAAATACCGCATCATTTCCAACACCCCTATCCTTTTCATACAATATGTATGGACTTCATCACAACTAAAGAAGTTTGTGTTAGTAATAGTAGATGCATTTACTAAGTGGGTTGAGGCTTTTCCGTGACACATCCGGATGCTCAATCAGTGGCTAAAATTTTGGTCAATCCACTTTGGACTTCCATCTACTCTGACAACGTTTGTCAATCAGATCATTCAGAAACTGTCTACAGTTTTCCAAATTGAATTGAAACACCATTGTGCCTACCACCCACAGTCAGCAGGGTTGGTGGAATGCCATAACGGCATTCTAAAAGGCAAGTTGAGAAAACTCACATCAGTCTTGGATTACCTGTCTACCTCTAGCCCTCCTTTCCATTCACCCCATTTGAGTTGTTGTATAAACTTGTTGCCTGCGGAACGTGAGGGGTGAGGAGTTAGCTGAGTACATGAGGAAAATGCTGACCAATTCTAACAGCTGTTTAACGAATGATTATTTTTCAGGTTCAAGAGACGCTCCGGAAGTCCAGCAGTAACCATGAAGGACAATAATGAGAATAAGAAAAATGGTTCTATTGCAATGTTTTACTGTTTATAACTATTGTGATTGTAATATTTCTGTTTTTAATGAAGCTAGCCATTCAAAAGAGACAAACACACCAGCTGGCATCCAAACTTTAATACATATCAAGCGATTAAATATGCATATGCATCCTCAATGAATGTCTCAAATTGTTGGGTATGTACTGCAATACCTACGTGGCTTAATGTTAGGGACAGCCTCTGGGAATAAATGATACTTGGAATAGTTTGTTGTTTGAAACCACAGAAGTACCACTGAGAGACAAGGTGGCTGCCTCTTCTGGGGCCAAAATGGAACAGTGTGTTTTCAAAAGATTGGGAAAGTTAAGGTGGGGCTGAGCCAATGTAATTTGACAATAGTTCATAATTGTACCCTAGAAGGGCAGTGTGAGACTAAGTTTGGAGCTATAAAAAGACATCAATGTAAATGATATTAGTTTTGTTGAAAAAATGCTGTATGTATATGGCCTGTTATTTAAGGGCTAAAGCCAAATTACCATCAAAACAAATGATTGTTATTTTATTTGTGGTAGGAAAGCATATAAATGGTTACCATATGGCTGGTCAGGAAGTTGTTTTTGGGATATCTGATCTCTTAATAAACCTATTAATCCCGTTGTAACATTGATGCGTCATGGATTTATCACCATGACTTGGCACACGCAGCAAAGGACTCTCACATATGGACCTAGGCGATGATGTAATTGCTTGGGCTGGTATTTTGCCAGCATATGGGACAGTAAAATCCATCTGGGAACTGAGAAAACTGTCAAAACTGTTAGAGATACTGAGTAATGCGACATTTTCAGCGCTAGAATTGGTGACTGAGAACAGTAGTGTTGCAGAACCGTATGGTGCTCGATTTCACCCTAGCGAAAGGAGGTACTTGCGCTCTGATACCATCCCTGATAAGATTCAGAGCCATCTTGAAATAATTCAACAAGTTTCTGAACTGACTAAACCTGGTCCAAACCCCTTGACTGACTTTTTCCAAAATCTGTTTGGAAACTGGGGTTCTGTGTTGATGAACATTTTAATTGCTGTATGTGTTGGTGCAATCATATTTTTGCTGCTTGGCTGCTGTTGCATACCATGTATCAAAATGATAATATCGAAGGTTATCTCTGCCAATGCTACAAAAGCATATTTCTCTGATTATGAGAAGGTATACAACGATCTGGGATTGTGTAAAATAAACAGTATACAAAATGTTGTAAGGGAAATGTGGAAAAATACTGAAGTCAACATATTTTGTATTCTGTATTTAAAGGGTTAAGAAAATGTTCACAAACTGTAATGTTCTGGAAAATGTTGATCACTGAGGAATGCAGGAGTTAATCTTAAACCGCTGATAAAGTTAATGGTGCAAGAATAACTGTGGTACTGGCTGGTAAAAACAAGTAATCAAACTATCAATTTTAATGAATGTTCTCAGGAGGGTCTATATAAGGAGAACTCAAAGTACAAGTAGCCAGACTGCTGGCATATTACTATCATGTAGCAGATCTCCATGCATGTAAAAATAAAGCTGTTTTACTTGCTTACAAGAACTTGGTGTGATTCTTCCAGAATATGTTAGAAGAGTAAAATCTTTCGACAGCCACTGTCGAGCAAAGACACAGAAGTGATCCCCGGGGTGTATTTCCTATTTCCCATCCACTCATCAAGATTTTTCTTGAAGAGTGCTAATGAAGAACTTTGCTTGACATAGATGGGTAGCCTGTTCCAGAGTTTGGGAAGTCTCTGGGACAGGAATCTATCCCTTATATCTCATCAACTTAAAAGATTAGGTTGTATAAGACCATTTCAGTGATTTCAGAATTACTTGAATTATAGGACATTCAGGGTAATATGAGGCACCACACTCACAGAAATAGATATCTTTAAAACATAAAGTATTGCAAAGCTCAGTGTTTTGACCTATCCTATTTCTTTTTTTAATGATCTTGCCTATACCTTATATGCCAATGATTTAATTCTGTTTAAATCAGGCAGCTCTGCTGCCCTGAAAGGGTTATAAAATGAGTTTAACAAACTCCAAGGCGAGATGTATGACAGCAAAGAAATAATTCATTCCAACAAAACTGCATCCTTAGTCTTTGCAACGTCGCAACAATGGAGAACATTACCTAACTGTATACTCATTAACTGCTGATATTACTATCTATCAGGTGTAGCACGACACACACAATGGTTTATGAATGAATCCCATGCTCACTCTTACAAACATGTTTTGGAAAAATGTTGACAACTTCTTTATGAAACTGAAGCTGTGCTCAAGCATAATCACGCTAGATACATTTGAGTCTAGAAAGGCCATAGTCAGCTATCTTCTCATCTCTAAACCTGCCCTCCTGTCAATAACACTTTCCTTCATTCAGAATATGGATACTTTTTCCAACAACAATCAGCAAGGTCTATAGATGTATTTGAATGTTCACCATCACAAACATTAATGCCTTTTCTTGGAAAAGGGCATATGGGTTCCCAGAACCATTATGTTACATCTGCAGCACATTGATTATTGCTTCCCATTGCTCATCAACTGCAAATTAAATCTTGCAACTAGACTCTGTAGTTATAAAACCAATGTGCATTTACATGTGAAACACCCTCTTGGGCTAGGAATAATTTAAGGGCTTTAGAAAGTTATTCCCTATAAAAGGAAACATGTTCCTTATTGTAAAAGGAGCAGTCATAATTATGGAAATTTCCAAAATAAACTGTTGAAGCACATAAAGAATGTACATGGCTCTGCTTTGGGAAATTAGATATTTGATATTTGTATTATTATAAATATAGAAAGCTAATCTGTGTTCTGTATACTTGTTTATCAATTCTATGGATCTGAATAAGGTCTAGAGACCTGAATTTTGTCTGTGACTAAACAGAGCATGCTGGGGAGACAGATACTGGTCCCAGAGACTGCCCTTCTATGGAACAAGCTTCCTATCCATGTGAAGCTGAGTTCAACTATTACTCAATTTAAGCGCAACCAAAACCAGTGGATGGGGAATAGAAAATTTTCACTGGGCTTGACACCCATGTCCCTTATGAACACAGGCAGCTTATAAATGTCTGGCCCGCGAGGTCCTATTTAGATCCAGGACGTCATTCTTTCAGAAAAATTTGGCAAGGCTTAGAAAGGCTTCACAGATCATTAACCTAGTAACAATCTATGAAGCTATGAATTCATAGTGTATTATTTATCTCTGAATACCTACATGTCATCAGTATTTCTTTTTCATCATTTATTTCAAAATTTATAACCATGTCTGATAACTTTCAATACTATAGACTTGTAATAAAAATGTTTTCTTTCTATGTACGTTATCTTGTAACAAAGATTGTACAGGTTCATAGCTTCAAAGGTAAGAACTAAGCTAGCTGCCCTTGTGGGTCATTTTAAGCCTAGCCAGTTTTCCTCTTTGAATTAACCTATACCATTTAGTTAGAGATTGGCATTACCCATCCCATGGTTGATAACCATATATTACCTCTAATGAGAATAACTGGGATCATACCATAAATAATTTGAGGGGATCCGTGCATGGAGTAAAACATTTAGGAGCTGCCTCTGTCCATTATTAGTATATCAGGCAGCCCTGGGATAATGTTTCTGTTTCTCATCCATAGATCCAAGTTGTGCTTGAATGTGGACAGGGATGAACTTTGCTTTATGTGGATGGAGAGTTTGTTCCAGAGCAACAGTACCCTCTGTGAGATATACCCATCCTGCCAAACCATTCTTTTGATATTGCAGCACAGTTTTATACCCCTAGACCTAGTATTTCTGATGCCGTTTGACTTGCAGATGTGCAGTAAATCCATCAGTATTGGGTTGGAAGATGCCACGTATGCCAGACACCTCTTAGCCGTCTGTAGGATACTGATTATAGTGAATAGGTTTTGAGTTAGCCCATGTAGAACATGCTTTTTAGGCTTTGTTTCCTTTTAGTAAGGTATCCTTGTTAGAGTTCCAGTTGTTGCATGTGTCTGGACAGATACATGCCAAAGGGGGCATTATACTCAATAACTAGCCTAATGAGGGCAGAGTAAATGTGACAGTAATATCCTTAGATTTAGACTAAATCCCTTTGTTTGTATGCTGTGCAAAATAGAAGAACTTTCTTACAACAAAGGACACGTTGATCAAAAGTTAGGTCACTGATTAAATTGTAGCTGTTATTCTAAGCCTTTGGTTGAAGCACTTGGGCTTCAGACTAGTTGTTTTACATTAAGAAGCTTTGTGGTCTGCACTGTTGTAGCAGGACAGGTAGCTTACATCCTTCTAAGTTGGGAGCTGCTGATTGAAGGCTTAGTGTCTGTTATTCTAAAAGTGTATTAGTTCTGGTTTAAGCACTTGGGATCCGGGCCAGTTATTTTACATTAAGAAGGTGTGGTCTGCACTCGTGGGAGGAGAGGGTAGATTCTGCCCTTCTGAGCTGGGAGTTTCTGGTTAAAGGCTTATTGTGCCTGCTTATTTGAACTGTTTCTTTCTGAAATTGGTACGCCTTATTTGCTGTAGCATAGACTAAATTCAGACCTGCTGAATCTAGCTTTGTTTGTATAACTTGAGCACTAATCAAGACCATCTTTTTTTGGAGAAGGTTCCCTTGCACCCTAGTGGCAGGAGTGTGCAGTTAGAACTTGTCTGATCAAAGACTGCTGAAACAGGGCTCCATTTTTAGCTTTTTACTGGTTAATTGGTTAAGATGTTTAAATCAGTTTGCTCATTTGCTACTGTTATACTGGAAAAAAAATACATTTTATGCATCACCACTTAGCTAGGGTTAAATTATTCCCAACGCCATAAAGTCTGCTCTTCAAATTTTCCCTTAGAACTACCCATTTTAGTTTTAGCACTCAAATCTGTTTCTTTGAGTTCAGCACTTGTTCAGAACTCATTGTAAGCACTGAATAAGCTACAAATTACTACAGCACTCAACTTTCTTCACTTGTCTAGAGGAAAACAGTTTTTAGTACTTAATAAATAAGCACCTATCCAGGCATGTTTAAGGGTCAGCTCCCAGTGTTTTCACCTGTCTACCTGATTAATCTGGGCATCTTGGGGGAATCCAGCAATTGCCTCATGTACACAGACAACTCTCTCCTCCTACCATCCAACACTACAACCTGTGAGAGATGCACTTATGTAGCCAAACTGGAAGCAAAGCTCTCTTCACCCAAGACTGGACTAGACAGTCAAGAGGAGAAGGTAAAGACTTGCACCACACCACACTCATCACATAGTCCCTCAAAACTTACACAAAATGCACACCTACATTTGCGGAGGCTCTCAATAAAAATCTGCTCAAGCAACAGAGACCTCCAAAGCAGAAACGTAAGTAGCCATCACCCCTTCAACACAACCCAAATGACACATAGCCAACAAACTCAGTGTGCCACTCAACCACAGCCCAAAAGGCATAACAACATACCCAACACTCCAGTCATAGGTGACTCTAAAGTCAGGTGTATTGATGTGCCACTCACCAGGCTAAAGAAGGAGAAAGTTACTGTCAGCTGCCTGTTGGGTGCCAGGATCCGCCACATAACGCATGCACTCAGGTCACTGCACAACAAGTACAAATATGACTCTGTCATTGTCCATGTTGGTGTGAATGACCTGAGATGTGCCTCTCTGGACTACATGAAAAGAGGCATGGAGGAGCTCTCTGATCTTATAGCCAAGGCAGTTATGACCCTAGCCATGAGTAGCATCCTGCCATCACCCAGAATGATACCACAGTACAAGGACAAAATGTTTGACTTCAACAATTGGCTAAGCTTTTGGTGTCATTCTAAGGGGATCCAGTATCTGTCTGCCTGGGATGACATGATCGGCAGACCATGATGCTTTGCCAGAGATGGCCTGCACCTGTTGCCCTTGGGATTCTGGATACTGGCTAAAGCTCTTGCCACCCTATAGTGCCTTTTTTAGGCACGGTTCAAATGACAAATTCACCACCGTAACAGGTACAAGCAAGCAAAATCTGAGGGTAATGCTACTCATTGCTAAAAGTCTAAACTTCAAAATGCATTCACTCGAGGCAAATGGAGAACATAGACATCTGTGCAGTGAGAGAGACCTGGTTCAAGGCTCCAGAGAGCACCCCTGAATTACCAGGCTATAATTCATACCACACATTTCAGCCACCTAACCTGGACCGAAACACTAAAGGTGGAGGCGTGTCCATACTCATTAAGGATGTCCACACCTCCAGGCTAGTTGCTCAGCATAATGCATCCGAGGTTATCCAACTGCAACTAACTCTGGGCAAGACCGCAATCCAAATTGTAACTTGCTACAGATCCCCCACCATGCCCCAGGATTCCAACACCTCATTTCTTGATACACTGGAAAATATTAGGGTACAACCCAACACCCTAATAATGGGTGATTTCAACTACCTCACCATTAACTGGGAAAAACTACTCATGTACCAACCCTTTTGCTTAACATTTTCTGAAATTCACAAATTCCAACACCTTGGATCAACTTTTCCACACCCCCAGCAGGGACAGCAATATCCTAGACCTGGTCATTACCAACATGGGCGACTGGTGTTCCACACCAGAGGTCAATTCCTCATTGGTCAGATCCAGCCACAAGCAAATCTCCCTAGACATCCACATCCCACCCCCACTCCCCATTAGAGAAAGCACCATAAGAAAATTTCTCCAAAGCCAAATTCACACTTCTTAAGACAGAAGTGGTACACTTCACGACACCCATGCAGATGGACAATAAAGGTACAACTGCTGAATCCTGCACAAATGCACTTTATAAGCACTTACATGAGTGCATGCATCATGCTATCCCTAACAGAACCAAGATGCTATCCTCCAAAAAAAGGAAGCCAATCTGGTGGTCCCCTGCCATAAATAAACTCTACAACAGAAGAAAGAAACTGTTGCAAAAAAAAGAGTAAAATCCCATGATTAGAGGATCTCCCTGGTCAGCCTCAGTAAGAAGCTGAGATACCTCATAAAATCCTCCAAAGCTAGTTATAAAAACAAAATTGCCACTGATTCTAAAGACAACCACAAAGCATTCTATAGCTATGTCAAGAATCTCAATGGCAACACTCAGATCTGCTCTGAGTTACAGCACAATGCCACTAAATATACAGAACCAACTGATATTGCCAACATCCAGGCAGAAAGGTTCAGTGCTAACTTTACCCCCCTCTCACCCTTTAAAGGCCCCATCTCTATACCGGAAGAATGCAAAGTTCTTGTAATCATGGCTGCACAGGTAAAAACCACACTCTCCAAAGCCAAGAACACAGCATCCATGGGACCTAACAACATCCCAGGCTGCATTCTACATGAACTACAGAATGAACTGGCACCCCACCTCAGTACCATGTTCAATCATAGCCTCACCTTAGGCTTTGTGCCCACTGAATGGTGCACAGTGACAGTTACCCCACCCACAAAGAGGGAGCCACCACAGACCCTGGGAACTACCACCCCATTAGCCTAATGAGCCTGGTCTGCAAGACCATGGAACGTAACATCATGGAACTTATAAATAAAGACATTGATAATCTCCAAACTCTGGACCCCACCCAGTTGGGGTTTGTAAAAGGCAGATCATGTCTCCTAAACCTGATAGACTTCTTTGAAGCAGTCAACAAAGCTGTAGATGAGGGTAAGGTGGTTCACACAGCCTATCTAGATCTCGCCAAGGCTTTTGACACCATCCACCACTCTGGAATTATAGATAAACTCATTAAACTAGGTATAAATCCCTATGTCACAAGATGGGTTGCCAACTGGCTCACTGACAGAACCCACACTGTGAAAGTAGCAGACTCCAAATCTGACTTCAGACCAATGACAAGTGGAGTACCACAGGGTTCAGTCCTGGGCCCTCTCCTGTTTGGAATATACTTTTCTGAAGTACAGGCTAACACAGAAGGTCTTTGGCTAACAAAGTTCACAAATGACTGCAAACTAGGAGCCATGACTGAAACTCCTAACAATGTGGACATCCTACAAAAGGGCCTCACTGAGACAGATGCCTGGTGTCAAAGCCATGGCCTCAAGCTCAATGCCAAAAAGTGCATTGTCATCCCCTTTGGTACAAACTCTGTACCCATGAGCTATCACATAGGTGGTAGTCTACTTAACACCAAAAGTGTGATAAGAGACCTTGGGACAAAGGTGGATAGTAGTCTCTCCTTTGATAATCACATCACCACAGTAGTCAGGAAATCCTTCTATGTGGCACACCTCATCACAAAAGGTTTCTCATCCAGGAAAAAGGATGTCATTGTTCCTCTCTACTCATCACTCATTAGAATCATTAAAGAGTACAATGCCCCTTTTGGTATGTACCTCACAAGATATCTATAACAACTGGAAAGGCCACAGAAATACCTCACAAAAAGGATTACTGGCCTCAAACGGATGCCCTACACAGACTGTCTCAGAAACCTCCAGCTCCACCACAACAAAGGCCGAACAATGAGGAAATAATTAGGTTTCTCAATGAGGGGCTCATTGGTATTTACCAGCACTTTAAAATTTATAACTAAGCGGGTGTGGAGTTAACAAAAGACCATTTTGAGTTGTTGTTAAAGGGATACATGTTTGTGCCCACTGGGCCAGTTAATATATCTGGATCACTTATTGAACTAAAGTTATTTTTGAAAAAGATTAACTTTAGTTTATATTTTAAAGACAAGGATCTGTACAGTGAGACAGGTAACAACCAAAGTACACTCCAGAGGAATAGTGTTTTTAACCCCCCCCCACATCCCTTAGTACAAGTTTTTGAGAAGGTGGTTACTAATGAGTTATAAAAATAATGTCCGCTGGCCATGAAATACTTCATAAAAGACAGTTTCTTAACTTGCAAACCAATAAAGTAAGCGCTTTCGTCTTACTTCAATGAGTAAAACTTCATCAGACAAAGTGCATTAATCCATTAGTACATATACACAAATTAGACTTAGTCACATGGTTAAATCAATTAAAAATTAAAGGACAAACACCGAAAGTTACAAAGTGTTAAAATACAAAATATTGGGTTCATTAGAAAATGTCCATTGGGAAAATATTATTTGCTAAGAAAACATTTAGAAAAACAGTAAAAAACATTCCCCCGGATTCACTAATCTTCCGTGCAGGACTAGTGTAGTCCTGCACGGAAGCGCCAGTTTAGGAGCATGACGGCAGCATGCCATGCATATTAATGAAGGCATGCTGCCTGACCTCCCAGGCTTACACGGAGTGTGTATGAGTGCAGGGGGCATGTCTGAGAGCAGAGGTCTCAGAATAAACATGCCCCTGCAATGCTAAACAGGAGAAAGTGGAAATAAATGAGTGAGACCACTCATAGGTGTCTGCATATCCTCACCAACAGTCCTCCATGTGTAGAACAGCAACAGTACATATTAATAAACTGAAGAAACCCCTTTATTTATTTATAAAAATCCGAGTACAGCTAACTGTAGGTGCGCGGGTGTGCCCATCGCTTAGCTATGGTTAAAGTAGCTTAAAAGGCTGAATAGGCTAACAAGGACGATATATGCAAATGAAGCAGCACAGCAATAGTGTAGTGGGCAGAGCATCTGCTTAACGAGCAGGCATTCCTGGTTTGAGTCCCACTGTAGCACTTACCATTTTCCATGTGAAATCTGTATATGAACATTTTATTGCTGTGTAACCTACTAAATAACATTTAAATGTGAACTGTAATACTGCATTAAATGCACATGTGAGGTGCCAGTGTCATAATGAATAAAGCACTAGGAAGCATGTTTAAGCACCAATAAGCAGTAGTAAGCATATGTAAGCACTAGCAAGCAACTTTAAGCCTGTTTGTGTGGGGGTAAGCAATGCACACACAGGTTAAGCAATTCTGAAGCTAACTGACTGTAAGTATATGTAACCGGAGGTTAGCATTGCTTACCTTCAAGCAAACCAGCACAAACACGCTTACAATTGCCTAAAACTGCCTTAATCACTCTGTATGCATCAGTTGCTGTTCTGGCCAGAGATAAAAGTAACCAGTTTTTGCAGGATGTGAACCCAGCACCCTCTGCACTACAGTTACAGTAGTTAACCATTAAGCCATTGCAGCATTATGGAAGAATGAGTCTTCAGCATAGGAAAATCAAGCTGAACATGTGTAAGGAATTTATATACAGTGTGATGTTGTATAGCCTGCTACATAACCTAAATATGTGAACTGGAGTACTGCAGTAAGTCCAGATGTGAGGTGTTATTGTAATAAAGTGTTGAAGTTACCAGGACCCCATCTAGTGTACATACACATGAATCAAGGATACAAGACACATATATAACATGTAATGATGAAGAAATCAAAGCCAAAAGGCAAATATAATGCAAATCAAATATGAAGCACCGCTAAGCATTGCACAGCACTGCTTCTCAGGCTACTGGCAGGATAGAAACAGTGTCAACCTGCTCAGTCTAATCTTAAAACAAATGCATGTTCATTCCTGGTGGGTCGACCCCAGAAATTTTGCTAAAAAAAGTCTTCAGAGTAACATACCATGCCTCAAAGATAAGCAAAGAAGGGTACGTATGTTCACGGAAAATGGAGAGTGGGCAATGTGTAGTGGTATGGTTAGATTTGGCTGGAACTTGTAGGAAGGATGATTGCTGTGGAGGAGGAACGGGGGGAGGGAATAATAGGTATGACAGTATGGACCGAGGCATGCCGGGGTTGGATGGACCCCGTTCTAATGGGACCGCCTCATGGATGTAAGTGAGAAAGGAGGGGGAAACAGGAAAGGAACTGAGACATACAATTTCCCATGGCAAAGAATGTTATGAGTAATATGTATGTTGCATAACCCACGGAATAACAGATATATATATATATATATATATATATATATATATATATATATATATATATAAATAAACTGGAGTACTGCAGTAAATGCACATGTGAGGTGTCAGTATCATAATGCATAAAGCAGTAGTTAGGTTAAGCAGCAATAAGCAGTAGTAAGCATATGTCAGCACTAGTAAGCGAGTTTAAGGTCATATGCGCAGGGGTGAGCAATGCACATACAAGTTAAGCAAATCTGATGCAAACTATCTTTAAGCATATGTAACCAAAGGTTTGTGTTTGCACGATGGTAAGCACTGCATACACAAAGTAAGCAATTTTGAGGCTAACCTGGTGTAAATGGATGTTACCTACAGTTGGCAAAACCTTACCGTCATGCAAACAAGCTTACAACTGCTTAAAAGTGCCTTAATCACCCTGTATCACACCGCCCTTGTTCTACCCAGCAACAAAATTAACAGCCACTGCAAGGCTCAAACCCAGGACACTGTATATTACAATCATAGTGAATTACCACTACACCATGTCAGATATACGTAAATCCCAATTATTATCAGACATATCATGCAGCACAGTCAATCTGCATAAGGAAAATTATACTAATATCATAACACCCAACCTCTTATTGCAAACATTCTGGACACAGTGTGACAAAATTGGGGTACAAATTGGTATAAATGTGAAATATTGTTATTATACATGTAAAATGTTGGTAGTTAAGCAGTGATTTGTTGTAATACATATAATCTGAACAACATGAAGTCTGAAACTCATTCATTCCTGACTGACCTCATTCCTGACATCATCCACGTCAATTTGCTAGACAAATGTGGGACAGGCCAAAATTGTGAGACAAACATGCATGGACATATGGACAGTTATAGATCTGTAAATGTAGAGAGATACACAGCTACATATAAATGTATGACTCACACATAAATCATATCACATCAATGGTATATAGCTAGCTAGATAAATATGTTCACATATATTTATATATATATATATATATATATATATATATATATATATATATATAGATAGATAGATAGATATGTGTATTGCATCTCCAAATAGGAAAAAAAACAGAATCCCCACCACAAAATAACTGACCATATGCACTGTTAATGGGGGTGGGGGGGCTCATTTGAGGAGTACCTGGTGATTACTGCTATGCCCCCCCCACCACAGCCATAACAGATATTCTGTGCAATGCAATATCCAGAACATGAGGTTCTTGACCCCAGGACCCTGCAGAACACAGCTACAATGGTTTAACATTAAGCCACTACAACTGTACAAAGTCAGGGCAATATCTGTAACATATCATGCAGGCAAGTCATTTGACTGTAGGGAATGTCAGTGCGGAAGGACTACACACTACAATGCTGCAGATATGCACACACATGTATACATATACATGTATATTCATGTAGACATATATATATATATATATATATATATATATATATATATATATATATATATGTATATATATATATATATATATATATATATCTTTGGATATATCTATAGATAAATTATATATAATATATATATATGTATACACATATACACAGACAAAACATATTAGTAGCCATACATATGTAGAAGTACTGTAGACGTACTGGGTGCACAGTATATCCCAGAAACATAACCCCTGTAAGTGGAATCTATGAAAAGTGTAGTGTGGCAACCATTCCCACAAATGAGAAAACGTAACAGTCATCATATACCAACTCACAGTTCAAAGCTCGGGACACCACACACAGGTTTGCATACTCAGAAAACATTTAATCTGTGTACAATACAATAATGGATGCCATTTGTGACAGCACATAGATTTCCAGATACATATTCAGTGATGGATGCAAGGGCCACACAATACAGTAGATGCAAGCATTGTGGATGTATAACACACTATGCTGTCCAGGCTGAGGCCTGCAATTAGTACAACATTAAAACAACATTAGCATTCAAGATGAGAAGCAATCAACAATCACAGATGTAGTTCAGCAGCCTCTATTTACAACCTGTAGTCAAGCCCTAGGGGGAAATGCAGTAGTTGTAGTAATGTCACTGTATCACATAAGTAACATTGCTTAACCTAACATCTCACTATCAGACTGACTGACTGAACTTTGTGTAACACTGTAAGCTGTAGCCCACCACTGTTCCCATGGAGGAATGTATGAAAGTGTACAGACATACACCTCAATGTGTCTTAACATGTATATCCCTGAAAAGGTGTCACAGCCTAGGTTAATGGCATTGTACCCCCCCCATAAAAGGCTGTACAAGGGCAAGGAATCACACACTGACCTCTGGAATGTACAAGAGCACATATGTGTTGTCCAGCTGTTGCCCCCATATATATGGAACATGCCCAACAGTTGTTGTGGGAGTCCATGACATGACTGGGATGCTAGCAGTAATGCTAGCAGTAATGCTAGCAGTAAATAATGATAGGCCATTACCTAACAACCCCTGACTGCATCACAACAGGACAAAGACAGGCATATATGTGGAGGACAGAGGCAGGAACACAGGGCCATATTTGCATTAATGCTGTTACACACCCTGGAAATTGCTGGTGTCACAGGATCTGTTGCAACATACCCTTATGCAGGAATATGACATTGAAATACAAATGGATGTAGCCATGTATTGATAGCACTCAACAGACAGAATGCCACTGATATATCTGGGACAAGACCTGTGTGGTGCACAGACAAAACCTAACAGGCAATCCTCTGGCTATCACATGGATAGGCCCACAGTTGAGAGCTATGCAGACACACTACATTCCATGCTAAACTACCATGTACACAGAAACCCTGTAAGACCAGCAAGATAAAATGCACATAACAACACAACTCATCCTGTCTATAGGTCCTGAACCTTATCCAAATGTGTATTTAGCCTGTGTCTGCAGGTTCTGCTGTAAGAGGTATTGCTACCTGCTATCTGTAACACTGCTGTCCACACACAGGAAGCATGTCTTCCATACTGGAAAGATGAAGGGACAAGGCTCACATAAGTCAGCAATTTATAGTACTGGGTTGCCATGACAGTGGTTATCTGAAATACTACACAGCAGGCTGCATGCAATTAGCAACTGGTGGACACTGAGTAGTGCAGAGCCCATCACCTGATCATGTGCAATACCTACAAAAGCATGCTGCAATCTATTCAAACCAGTTCAATCACTCTACTGGAGAGACAGATACAGAGAGAGAGAGAGAGAAAAAGAAATAAAGAAAACAACAAATTAAAAACAAATAACAAAGCTCAGGGATTTGTTACGGCGAAAAGAAAAAACATAAAAGGTATGTGAAACATATATGTCTTTACTTGCTAGAATAATAGGATTTATAATGTGAAATTATTTATATGTGTCATGCCTGTGGTCAGTGGGACATACCTGTCAACTGTGCAGATCAGAAGTGAATGACAAAGATGTGACCCGTGATATCTGTGTTCTGTACATTACTGTGGTCAACATTTGGTGGTGGCACTAATACTGTCATGACAGACACATGGGTGCCAGAGCACAACACCTGCAGGACAGTCATGTTAATGTGCAGCATAGCATGCACAACTGCCATAGCTGTATAATATGCTAATCTACAATATGTCACCATATATCCCCCTAATGTTAGTCTGTGTTCACATGACACCTGTCTGTGTTGCAGCAAGGCAGAACAGTTCAGCTGTGAAGAAAACAGGGTTACAAGAGTGTGGCCCACATGTTTGTATGCACCCCACATATAAATATATGTGTGACATATATTCACACCTGTGTATGTCTACAGAACCTCAGACAGTTTTATATATATATACATATATATATATATATATATATATATAGATGTATATATATATATATATATATATATATATATATATATATATATATATATATGTGGATTCTATTCACTTGGTCGAATATCAGTTAGTCGAAAATGATTCCAGACAGTTTACTGCACTGAAAGCTCACTTGACTGAAAGCTAACTTAGTCGAATTTCATTTGGTCGAAAATGAAATATAGCCCCTGCCCCACTGCAGTGCAACCCTGGAGTGAAAATATTAAATGGGGGGCACAGCCCCCCACATTGGGGGGGTGTGGGGGGAATAGCACCCCACATTATGACAATAGTTTTTACTAAAGATATGTATATATATATATATATATATATATATATATATATATATATATATATATATATATATATATATATATATATATATATATATATATATATATATATATATCTCAATGCATTTCTAATGGATATACCTTCATATAACAGTGAATACATTAAAATTATGCACAGTGACATTCGTTCATTGCACATTCGACATTGTGGGGTGGATTGCACTATAGTGGGGATTAGGAAATTATTCCTTTCCCCACTGTAGTGCGATCTCAGAGTTGGAATAATAAAGTAGGGGGTGCAGGGGGGCTTGCCACCCTGCTTTACATTTCATTTTTTTTTGTTCGACATTAATGTTCGAAAAACAGCAAATCTGCTTTACAATTTGCTGTTTTTCGAACATTAAGGACTGTCGACATTTTCACTTTCGTGGTTTCAAGATGCTCATATGAGCACTCGAACCACTGTGATTCAAGTTTATGAAGGCAAACCTATACACACACATATATATATATATATATATATATAAATTTTATACACATATATATATATATATATATATATATATATATATATATATATATATATATATATATATATATATATATATATATATATATATATATACATATATACATATATACATATATATATATATAAGGAATGAGAAGGCAATCAACAGTAACACCAGTATTATATAGCGCTGTCAGCATATGTCATATCAAGCTGGGCGGGAGTGAGCAAAGCAATGCTACTCACACCACAGGCAGAATATTACCAGTGGGAGTAACATTGTTGATCTGCTAAGTCTACTTTACACACAGAGGGTAGTCCCTGGTGGGACTACCCAAAAATTGATCGGCTATTTGGCCATCCGACCATTACACAAGCAAGGGCAGGTATGTTTAAGGACTAAATGGTGGGAGATCCTGAGAATACATGGGTTGGGACAACATACTTGTAGGGCCCCTAATGCTCAGGAGAGGGCAATGTGTGGAGGTGTGTCATGGCTGTGATAACAACTGGACAATGGATGGTATGCATGTATGTTGGAACTTGGGTGGGGTGGAGGAAGTATGGGTATGAAATTATGGAGCCATGCGTTCCAGGGTTGGATGGGCTGGTTCTAATTAGACCACCCCGTGGAGATCAGCGAGGTCTTTATAAGTATATATGCATACACACATGCAGACATCAATATGTAGAAGTACATTCTCTGTAACACATTCATTCCATTTGCAGACATAAATAACATGAATGTGCCCTTACAAACCTTGACAGTAGATAGAATAATAGGTTGTGCATAAGAGGGAAGTGACAAAACTGCTAAAACGCAGAAGTGTGTACAATGTCGGAAGTCAGTGCTGTGCTGAAACAAATCAAATGTGAGGACTTTCCCACACATGGAATCATTCCTGTGATCTGCCTGCTACAGCAACGCCAATTACTAAACCTGTCTAATTGTAAAAGAAATACGTTGTACACGTACATAATTAGGCTCTCATGTGTAATGTGTGTGTTACCACATAGTCATACTTATTAATTTATTGTTGTGTCATGTTAACAGGAGTAAGGATGCAATGAAGTATAGTGTCTAATCTTAACATAAACACTTGCATGTCCCATGTTGGACAACCCAGAAATTGCAAATAGTGTCCTTTTGGTTGCTCATGTCACCAATGTTTGTGGACTAAAAGTTTGGGAGTTCTGAGGATGTGTGGAGTGAGTCAGCCGATGAAGTGGGCCTATAGGAGTAGGGAGTAGCCAATCCGTAGTGGTGTGGATACACCACGAATCCAAATGGAGAATAAATGACTGCAATGTTAGGGAGGAGTTGGGGTGGGAGTTTGGGGAACCAGGAGCCATGGGTATATGGGTATATATGCAAAGGAAGCAGCATAGCAGTAGTGTATTGGTTAGAGCAACCGCCTAACAAACAGACATTCCTGTACCGAATCCCACTGCATCACATACCATTTATTATCGGTAATCTGTACATGAACATATTGCAACATCTGTCCGCTGTATAACCTGCAAAATAATAATTAAAAGTTAACTGGAGTGAAATGTTAGTGTCATAATGAATAAGGCACTTGTAAGCAGGTTTAAGCATATATAAACACCAGTAAGCATGTGTAAGTGCATTTCTGTGGGGTGTGCATTGCTTTACAGATACACACACACACGTTACACACACATATATATATATATATATATATATATATATATATATATATATATATATATATATATATATATATATATATATATATATATATATATATATATATATATATATGTGTGTGTGCGTGTGTGTGTGTGTGTGCGTGCGTAGATATACCCAGATATACAGCTATGATAGGAAACAGCACACAAGAATGACATATGTTCACAGACTATGCCAAAAGAAGTGAGGGCCCCAAGCAAGAAACATGAAACATGTAGCATGACCTTCCACCCCCCCCCCAGACGGACACGGGAAACATACACACAAACCTGCAAACAATGTAAATAGTCCACTGCTCCCCAGACCACAGGTGGGATACAACTGGGGGGTACACAGTGCACCAGTGAAATCTAATCTTGAAACACATACAGGTGCATTCCTTGCGGAACACCCCAAAAATTGCCAAGACCAAAAGAAGGTGATACACCAACCATTCTGGCTGGGGTGTATACATACCCGGAATACAAGGGTGGGAAAGCCTGATGACCCATGGGTTGAGGCAATTGTATGACATGGGTCCCGTGAAGTGGAGAGTGGGCAGCATGTAGTGGTGTGTTCAGAACTGACCAGGACCTAGAGTAAGGATGGGTGCTGTAGAGGAGGTGCCAGTGGGGGAACTATGGGTAACTACTTATGGGTCTAGGTGTGCAGGTGTTGGCTGATGTGGGCTTATATGGACAGCCCCAGGGATGTAAGTAAATCTGTTCATTGGGCAGAGGTGTTGCCCAATGAGCAGCCACACCCACTACGAGTCCCACTGCAGCAAAGTGTAATCTTTATGGCAAGGAACGGAATAACCAGATGTAGATGTATATATGTAGAGGTATGTGTGTGTATATCTACCCATAGCGACATAGAGAAAAGCCTCTCCTTCTCCGTAGCACAAATGTATACATGCAGAGACAGAATACATATACATACCCACATAGAGCTATATACATATGCAGAAACCCATAGACCCATATGTTGTTGGAGATATATATATATATATATATATATATATATATATATATATATATATATATATATATATATATATATATATATATATATACAGTATATATATATATATATATATATATATATATATATATATATATATATATATATATATATATATATATATATATATATATATATATATATATATATGTATATATATATATATATATATATATATATATATATATATATATATATATATATATATATATATATATATATGTGACTGTAAATATACACATGTATATAGCTAGGATATGATACAGCAGTTACGAATGACATGTTCACAGGCCATGCATATGGGGGTGAGGGGGTCCAATAAACAAACGCGTAACACATAGCAGCAACCCCCACACCTCCCCAGCTAGACCAGTGAAACATACAGACACACAATAAAAGTAAACATACCACTGCTTCCCAGACCACCGGCAGGATACTACCAGTGGGAGAGACCTGCCAGGTCTAATCTTGAAACATAGACATCGATGTCCCTTGTGGGACACCCAAAAATTAATGATCATCAGAGGCAGTCCCGGTAATTACTCATCAAACCAGGCTGTAGATGTACATGGACCAGTAGGTTGTGCAAGCCTGATAACCCATGGGTTGACAAACATACGACATGTGCCCCAACACGCAGAGAGTGAGCAGTGTGTAGTGGTGTGTTTATACCCCACCTGCACCCACAGTAAGGATGAGTGCTGTAGAGGAGGGCCAGGTAGGGGAACTATGGGTATGCAATTATGGGCCTAGCCGTGCAGGTGTTGGCTGGCGCTTTCGTATTAGGACCGCCCTAGGGATGTAAGTAATATTCCGAAATGGGCATAGCTGATGCTCATACCTCTAACCCCTAAGAGCAAATCCATTGAACAGGACATAAACCATTGGGGGAACAAATAGGGACCATACCTCTGAACTGTCCCCGATTTCCAGGGATGTCCCTGATTTCGACTCAAATTCTAACTCTGTCCCACTTAATTCCTCCTAAAACTACTGACTTTTGGAGGAAAGGTGCTGAATTACACATAATGAATAATGACAACAATTAAGAGTTATAAACATCATTTACCTCAGAAAATGTGTAATAATTCATATGCTCTGAGTCTGTCAATGTGTCAGGTTAATAGCACTAATAATTTAAATGTGTCCCTGATGTTGTTATGACGTGTCCCTGATTCAGTTGATATTTGTCCCCAATCGTTTGAGAGGTCTGATAGGGACAGAAAGCACATATTCCACTTACAACCTTAGAAAGATGATAGAATATTAGGTATGCAGTAGCATGACTCGGCTGAAGGATGTGGGTTCCAAAACCCAATTACTTGTTTGTATTGCAGAGTGCCACTTCCCATGTATTAGCCAGACAGGTGCAGATTGTAAGAGGAACACACTAATGATATGAATTCGTTACGTTCGAACGGCATGCTTTTGCCTAATGGGCAGACATTCCCAATACTGTAGGCATGTAATCCGATGTAATAGGCATCACAAGGTAATATCGTAGTCCTCACTCCCACCCAGGGGTGTGAGTGTCAGATGCAAACATCAAATGCAGTGCATTTGCAAGTGCGGGAGCAAGCGGGTATAAGCCTGTTTGGCCGCCTGTATGCAAGAATTACACTGGTGAAGCAATGTAGAGGCAAACTGAGAGTAAGAAACTGTAACTGGAGGTTAGCAAACCTACGCACACCCACTCACAACTACTTTAATGTGCCTTAATCACTCCGTATCCAATGGCCTTGTTCTGCCCAGCAACAAAATAAATGGCCTCTGCAAGGCTCAAAACCAGGACCCTGCACATACATCTAATGTGATTTACCACTAAGCCATGGCAGACATACAGACATTGGATGGTATCACAAACATATCATCCAGTACAGTTATTCAACAGTATAGGAAATGTATTCCATCATGTAGATGTATGTGTGTGTGTGTTTATGTCCAGATATAGATACATACATATATATAGATATATCAAGAACATTCCATGTGACAACAAAGCATTACAAAGGAATGAAAAGGGAAACACCAGCAATGCCTGTGTTATGTAGTGGTGTCCTATTTAATAACAAGACCCCCTCAGACAGACATATGTCATTAATACATGCAAACATTTGCACATTGGCCAAATACATCACTCTGTGCATTTTATTTACATTAACACAACAGTTCCTGTCCAATCATTATGTGAGAACAGTACTCTTGCAAGGTGCTGATAAATAAATAAATGAGGTAACTATAGTGGGACCGGTAGTGTTGTGTGTACAATGGGGTTGTCTGCATCACGTGTAGCTGGAACCTTTAGGAGTCATGTGCATACCAGGATCATGTGCCTGAGAGACAGGTGTGAGGACGACTGGAGTATGTTGTGATGCATATTAAAAGGTTTACGTGTCCAGTGGACATGTGTGAAATGGACAGCTATGTATGTGGCAAATGTTGTTCTAGGAACTGATTGGCTGTTTGTTTCCGTAGGGTGAGAGTGGGATGTGGGGGAAGGGGAGTAGGTATGCTCATGGAGGATAGGTAGAGGTGGCAGTGCTGGGGGCTGTCTAGGAGGGGCAGGTTCACCCTGTAAATGTGCTCTTGAGCTGGCGTATCTGGCCTCAAAACCCCTAATTGAGCCCCCTAAGCACCACATCCCGGACCGTACGACAGCGGACAAATTCCTGTCTGGACCTTCTCTCAGGGGGCACAAGCCCCATCCTTAGTGGTGGTTCCACCAGAAGGTGGTGCAGAGCCAACAGAGGTGGAGGTCCAAGGCTGGGCCCCAGATGTGCTGGTGCCCGGTGCCATGGCCAGCTGAAGTGGGACAGGAGGTTCTGCCGGGACCTCCAAACCCATACAGCCCATGGTGTTGCAGTTTTAACACAGATATGGCTTAGTAATAGTCAACAGCATGCTTATAACAGCATGCATAGATATGACCATCAACCCGACACAACAGATGATATATATTTGCCGAGGGAGCACAACACATGCATATATACTGCATGACATCTGTACAACATGTAGAAGACTTGTGACTGCAGCTATGAACAGTGGCCCATTATTGGCATGTCACTGAACTCCAGACAATGACTGTCATACCACTGTTTCATGTGACATATGTCCAATCAGGGCTGCAATGGCAGTAACTCTCATCACTATCACCTTGTATTGACTGCAATCATCACACTATGCTCATGCAGTTCACAGATGTGTGTTCAGTGAGTAACACAGGAAACAAATGGTTCCATTAACTGACCAGTCCACAGATGGCCCTACAGATGGGGGTTCCCTCACAAACAGAGCACTGTCTTGTTAGTTTTAAACCACACAGAATAGCCATTACCACACACAACTTGTTAAACTGGCAGTAGTCTCAATGGAGCATAGCTACACTTGCATGCTGTAGTCATGTCTGGCACATCACCCTCCTGTCTTTAGGCTATTTTCCACTGTGTATGTTGTTTGAGGAACACCCAGATATCATCTGTGATGTCATTTACCAAACACCAGATTCAGGTTCCACTCACAGTGACTGTCATGGGCACACACCAACATGATGTTCCTAGATATTGTACTGTGTTTCCATGCGATTGGCTATGGGAACATCATCACAGCTGTTCCACATGCAATCAGCTAGAGGAGGACTGCAGTAGGTGCAAAGGCCATCACCTGATCATGACCATCACTTACAAAACACAAGCTGCTGCTGAGCAGGTGTATAACTCCACAATCACCAGAGAGTGTGTGGGAGGGACAGACAGAGGCAATATACATCAGAGAAGGGCTTGGAGACTAAAACCTAGGCATTTATTTGTAAAGGTGGGATATCTTATGTTGGTCAGTTTATAGAAGTTATGCAACATAATAGATTTGGATTTTCCTTTGACGGCATATAGGTGGGTAAAGAAATAACTTTTTTAGACATACATCTGATTTTGGAGGACAGCAATATTTTACATACGTCTGTGCATAGACAATTCACTGATAGTAATCAGTATCTGATGGGGACTAGCTGTCATCCAGTTCATACTTTGGTCTCCTTGCCCTATGGGGAATGTATGAGACTTAGATGGCTATGTAATACTGCCATGGACTTCTTTAAAGAAATTAGTGTGACTAGTGAGATGTTTAGATTGAGGGGCTATAGTGAAGCTAGTATTTAAACAGCTATAGACAAGGTTATTAATGAACAACATAAAGTTGGTACTTATAAGTATGGAAGTAAGGGGTTAGATGTTAGAAATCAAGAGAAAAGACTAGTTTATTTTGTCTCTACATATAGTGTTTTCAGTGATATTTTAATAGATATTGTTAAACACTACTGGAATTTTTTGTTTAGATCAATGGACCTAAAAAATTTAGTGTCTAGGTCTTTAGGCATCTCATTTCGTAGAGGTAGGAATTTAAAAGATATTTTGGTACATAATAAATTTAAATATCCCACTGAGACATTACAATATAGGACCATGCAGAAACTAGGAACGTCACCCTGTGGTCATTGCAATGTATGTCATTATATTGTTCCAACTTTTAAGTATATAAATAGCCATGTATTTGAGGTCAATAATATATATATCTGTAATACTGAAAGTATTATTTATGCGTTGAAATGTCCGTGTAATCTTGTATATATAGGAGAAAGTAAAAGGAAGTTTAAAACTAGACTGCAGGAGCATGTCAGGAATATTATAAATAATAAAGAAGATAGCCCTGTTGGTAAACATTTTATGCTGGTTCACAATTCTAATCCAAATGGGTTACAAGCCATTATTTTAGAACATATTTTGAAGGGTGTATTTTCTGATGATTTGTATAAAAAGAAGTTGTTATATAAAGAAAGTATTTTTATTTTGAAATATGACACTTTATTTCCTCAGGGTCTGAATGTGGAATGTAAGTGGAGGCTTCTTATCTGATGAGAAAGTAGTATTAAGTATTTTTTAATGTTTATTGATTAATTGGTTTAAGCTGCTTGTTTAATTGTTAGACATATTAGGGTATATAAACTTTGTAAGTTATAGGATGTTTTCTACTCCTTGAAGGCGGTTGCCGAAGCGCTAGAGGTACAATAAACTGGTGTTTTAAGTGGATTCTTTGTCTGTGGTCTTCAGTTCATCTTTTCTTTTTGGTTCGTGCAGTAAAACCTAAGCATCGTCTGTCACACACCTACCAGTACAGGGGTTCAAATCCCTGACTGACTAGTCATTACTATTACAAGTGCATGCAGTTACTTCATGTGCCACAAAGCTGACATGTTGATGTGCTGTAAGAA
The DNA here is from genome assembly GCF_019279795.1 of Protopterus annectens. Lineage (NCBI taxonomy): Eukaryota > Metazoa > Chordata > Ceratodontiformes > Protopteridae > Protopterus > Protopterus annectens. The sequence goes on along the minus strand of NC_056731.1, from coordinate 1,757,968,999 downwards.
CATATATGTGTGCTGGTGAGCAAAATCTGCAACAGAGATATAGTAGACATACAGTAGGTGTAGCACACATGGCTGTCCACATGAACGGATGTCATTGTCAGCACAACCACACTCTCTAATGGACTCACATTAACACACTTTGCCAGGCCCACAAATACACTTCCTAACTACTTAGTTTGCCACACTGCAGTAATGCACAGGTACTACATGCCCCACAGGGAATATCCGGAGGTTCTATGGGCTAGGGCATGTGAACATGTTTGACATCAGTCGGTATGCCAATGGGAGTTATATCGGGTGTGACTGTGGTTGGGAGCATCATACCCCACATGCAGGCACAAGGTGCCAGTACTGACATGCATGTGTGCATTGCTTAATGGGTGTGTAGTGATTGGCTGTGCAAGATGGCTGTACAAAGCTGGGTGAGGGGTATTCCTTGGCATCACACCACCTGATAATGGTGTGCAGTGTGGTACAGGGGTGTCATGTCTGCAATGTCCCACACAGATGGGTATTGTATGAATTGTCCTAATATCCTGGTTACCATTGTGTATGGCCATTGCTTTGCAATGCATGCCGTGTCTGTGTTTGATAGTCCTTGACATGGACATTGCCTGGGATATGCACATCCCACAGTAATGTACAGTGACATCTACAAGTGTACCTGGTTTGGCCGGCACATGTTGTGTACACAGACTGTTATCCTCAGATGTGCCAATACTGGCCTGGTGTGGCAGGACCTGCTTATTAGACAGCAGGTTAACCCTGCATCTGCATTGATAGCATGATACAGGTATTCCCTGGTGGCAGTGGCATCAGTCCATACAGAGCACTTGTGTAAGGCATTGTATGGCCTCTGTGGATTACATTTGATGGCACCACATATGTCGCAGGCATCCAGTGGGGAACATAGTGAAGGCACATTGTCTGCAATTATGTGCCTATTGTACTGCTGGACAGGGTGACATGCCCTCTGCAGCCCACTGCAATCACACCATAACTACTATCTGTCATCAATGTGCAGGGTACTAGCAACATAGCGGGATATTCTAGTCAAGTGTGTTTGTGTATGACACATGGGTGCAGAATGTATTCCGGGTAATAGTAGGGTTGCATACCTTGTTCACCAGGCCTTTTGACAGATGTAGGGTATGGCTGGCCAACACAGTCCCTTGGCTGATTGACATTTATACTTCTTGTGAGGTGGACATTGTGACATATAATACGGACACCATATAGGAAAACTATTCCCCAACATGTCCAGTGGTTAGACACTCATAGTCACCTCCACACAGGCTTTGACTGTCAAACACACACACACACACACACACACACACACACACACACACACACACACACACACACACACACACACACACACCTACCATTTCTTGGAATAGAACCCCTACCTAAGTAGTTTATCACACTACAGCATTACGCAGTTACAGCATGCGCTATGGGTATTACTGGGTTACAGCAGTCCCAGAGGTGTATTACTAGGTGAGTGACAACAGCAGGATTGCCAAAGGTGGTTATGTGAATTGTAAACAGTGTGCATTCTCTAAAAAAGCATTGTTCCTTTCTCAGGCAGACAGACACGTACACAGACAGTTAGCCTGTCTTGGAAAAGAATCCCTACCTAACTAGTTTATCACACTACAGCATTATGCAGTTACAGCACGTGCTATGGAGATTACTGGGTTACAGATGTCCCAGAGGTGTATTTCTAGGTGGGAGACATCAGCAGGAATGCCAAACGTGGTTATGTGAATTGCAAAGAGTGTGCATACTCTAAAAAGCATTGGTGCTTTTGTAGGCAAATAGAGAGACACAAACACAGTTGGGTCTTATCTTGGAATAGAGCCCCTACCTAAATAGTTTATCACACTACAACAATATGCAGTTACAACACATGCTATGGAGAATACTGGGTTACAGCAGTCCCAGAGGTGTATTTCTAGGTGGGTAACATCAGCAGGAATGCCAAAGGTGGTTATGTGAATTGTAAAGAGTGTGCATACTCTAAAAATCATTGTTACTTTCTCAGGCAGATACACACACAGTTGGCCTCTCTTGGAATAGAACCTCTACCTAACTAGTTTATCACACACACACACACACACACACACACACACACACACACACACACACACACACACACACACACACACACTTGGCCTGTCTGGCATTAAAACACCTATCAAACTAGTTTAACACATTACAGCATTATGCAGTTACAGCACATGCCATGAAGATTAATGGGTTACAGTAGTCCCAGAGGTGTATTCGTAGGTGGGTGACATAAGCAGGATTGCCAAAGAAGGGCATTTCAAGTGTACTGCAAGTTGTATATGTCTGTTACCTGCATGTACTCACTGCTTACTGTCATGAAAACACATTTACACCTGCTTAAAAGTGTCTTATGCAGTCCTAATTAACAGTATCAACAAGGCTTACAGGTTTTGAACCATGGACCATGCACACTGAGGTCACTGGATGTACCACTAAGCCATCTGGGTTGTATACATGTCGCTTGGAGTCTATAATGCACATCTTACTACAGGTATTCCACAGTACTGAAAACAAATGGGACAGTCACTTTGTGTACATATGTACAGTACCCTTGAATGTACTGTACTCTGTGAAACAAAGACAGCTCTACATCTGTACAACTGTCATAACTATATATATATATATATATATATATATATATACACACACACACACACACACACACACACACACACACACACACACACACACACACACACACACACACACGTCTGAACATCCTTTGTGACACAGAAGGGTTCTAAAGGAACTGACATACACAAAACAGAGGCATCTCTTGTGTTATAACATTCAAATCTTAAGCAGTTCACCAGAGAAGGGATGGTTGTTGTGTATGTGGAGTTTGGGGTGGGGAATGATGGCTAATGTAATCTACCCCGGGGATTGTGGAGTTTGGGTGGGGGAATGATGGGGATGGACTTACACCCCAGCAGCCACTTCTGTGTCACTGCTCGACAGTGGCAAAGGAAAATAACATACCCAACTGTAGTCATGCTTGACTGTGTATTCTTTACCATTCCTAACTATGTATTACTTTGTAGACACCGGTCACCACAGATGGCTACCATGGTGTGCTAAAAGACATTACACGTGTATGCCTGGCTACAGGGTAGTCACACACACAAACACGCACACACTTGCCAGTATTGTGCATACACGTCTTGCCTGTGTAAAGATAACTAGTACAGTGTTATGCAGTTGGGGTATGTGCCACAGAACACATACAATTACACTTACTCTGATTCCACTTCTGAGCTGGGTGACATCACAGGACTGATTACTTGCAGTGGGGAGGGAGGAAGAGAGAGGTTTAGCAGTTGACAAGGATAAAGGCCAGTGCAAAAGGAGGTATCTCTTTGGAATGCAGCAGAACCCAGTCTCATGACAGGATGCAAACACAAATACACACGCAGACATTTGCTGACACACACACTAAGGCATTTGTTAACACACACACACACACACACACACACACACACACACACACACACACACACACACACACACACACACACACACACACAGTTGCCAGTGGTGGGATCAGAACTCCTGCCTATTTACAGATTGCTATTACAGTACTACATATTTACAAGACACGCCACAGAGATTACACATTCTAAGGCAGTCAGACTGCCCTTCTAAGATTGGGGACAATAACAGGGAGACTGACAGTCATGAAGTACATAGCTGTAAACCTGTGTGTTTAAAGTAGGTGTCCATTACAACCTGTATGCACAAACAAGACACATCATCTGCAGGTAGGCCTGTAGCACAACAGGAACCTGAACTGGAGTATGGCCATCTGTGGAATGGAGAACTGCTGTCAGTGGGCATGCTCACACATTTAGTAGCACAGGGCCGTTTGTGATGCACTATGACTACAACTACACAAGGTTATACTGGACATGCTCATACACTTAGTAACAAAGGGCTTGTTGGATGCACTGACTCAAATTGCACAAGGTGGCAGTGGGTAAGCTCATACACGTAGTAGCACAGGGCTGTTTGGGATGCACTCCGATTCTAACCATAGATGGCCATAGTGTGCATGCTCATACACTTACATGTACAGAACACATTGTAATGGACTCCTATTGTAAACACACAGGTTTACAGCTATGTATATCTTACCTGTCAGTATATATGCACATCATACTGGTTTACTACATGATACCTGTATGTGGCCCATAAATTATATATCTGTGTCTGTGCTGTGTGATACACATGCATACAGGTACATGAAGTAGTGACATATATATGTTAATTATACACATTCATGCATGTGTGGATGTGACAGACAATAGGTTACCTGGGACACACAGACGGATGCTATCTACAGCATGTGTCACACATCTTGCTTCCCTGAAAGGCATACATTGATAGCAGGTTGTGGACAGTGGCATTATACGTGGAACAGTAGCATGTGCAAGCATAATGTGTGAGCAACATTGTGAAATGGTACTGAGGTGCAGGTGTCAAGATGACCTCTCCCGGTTATGTTAGTAGTTGTCATTATTAGCAGGACTGCTACCCTAAGTATATCTCACATTGGTCATATACACAATTTCTGCTGCTGTCCGTCACTGTATATGAGGCATTTGCTGCCAAGCACATTACTGCCACTCGCAGTGATGTCATGGTACGAGTGGCAACTGCTAGACCAAAACAATGAGCCAAAGTCCTGCTGTTATTATGAGGATGTCCAGTATCTGTCATTCCGAGCTGTCATGACTGAATGACAAGCCTTCAACACAGAGCACATGTATCCATGTTTCACATGTGTGTGGATAAGACCTAGGTCACATTTACCCATATAGCTGAATTCCAAGGCAAATGTCCTACACCCAGAAGTAACACCCTGACACCTACAAGACAATTGCATTGGATGCTTATGCTAACCAGTGCTAGATGTGTGGCTTTAGTAATCCATTTGCTCAATGTAGAACCTACAATGGGGAATACTGACATTTGTGCAGTGAGGAACACCTGGCTGAAGGCTCTGTAGTGCATAATTGCACTACCACCATATAACTCAGATCCAGACATGTGGGCCGTAACAGTGGTATGGACCATTCCAGGTGGTGGTATACACATATTAATAAAGGCTACTCACATGTAAAGACTACTACTCCAACATAACACATCACAGATGAGTCAGGTACAGGTGACAGTGGCAAATGCTGCATTCTAGGTTGTATCCTCATATACATTCACCACCTTGTCCCCAGACTACCAACACACATTCATATGTGGTATGACATTGTATGGTAGACCACCAGATAACCCTTAATTGGTGGACTGTACCTAGGCCTACATCAACTGTACAAAGTACCCATGTACAGACACAACTCCATAATGTGTTATGCAATGCAATAATACCACTGTTTGTAACCAGCTCAGTTGTACACATACCAGGGTCTCTCGGATGTTGTCAGCATTAACATGGTCGACTGTTGCTGCACACCAGTAAACAACACCCTCATGGTTGGATATGACCTAGTTGTACCTGCCCTGGATATGTACATCCCACACTCATACAACATAAATGATATTACCATAGCTTTCTTTATCCTTTCTACATACAGGTGGCTACAGTCATTGCACACATGCACATGGCAGATAGCATGCTAACAGTACATAAGGTTTGATATCTATGTTAACCGAGGTAATATTTCCTCTCTACTGGTCACCCATGACACCCATCATATCATACAACACCCCATGTGGCATGTATGTTATTAGACATGTCCACCTAATGCAATGCCTACAAACATACCCAAATAACAGTATCATAGGACCTACACAAGGCCTGTATTGACAGACTCAGGGAAATCCAGCTCTGCTCTGTATGTTCCTGTGTAGTCACAAGTGATATGTTCATGACATGTACAGCCATGTATGGCCACAACTCCTACATATACCCCATGTCAACAATTGCAAGCCATGCATGCTGTGTGCTGTCTGGACATTAGCCTTAATACCAAATAGTCAGTACATGCTAGGGGGAGATGTTTACAAGCCACAGACTTCACACATGCTTGAATGAGTGTACTGCCTAGCTCTAACAGAGCACATTGTTGGCACTCTTCCAGTAAACATGAGGTGTGTGTGGCAAATATGATGTGCTCACTGTTGACCATTACAGTGCCTTGGCTTCACCATGGCACTGTCAAGTAACAGTTTGTAGGAGCATGACATGGAATAATGCTGTGTGTGTCTTGCTGATATGTGCTGTTGTCATATATGTACACTTGGCTACTCGGTGAAGGTTGTGGTGGTGCCCTATACCAGTACATGAATACAACATCCATTATGGTTTAATGCTCGGCTATGTTTCACACATGGTGTGGGGAATGTGTGGAAAGTATCCTCTTGACCTGCTAGTGCACTTACTGATGTAGACCGCATATGTGTACATGTATTGATGTTTGTGTAGATTCCATGTGTGTGCAGTGTCTGATGTCTGAAGGTGACTGTTGTCTTACTATATCATGCTGTTGCAATACAGCCTCAAAATTGCCAACTGTATATGGTGATAAACTCTAAGTACAGTAAGGTATGGTCAGATGTTTGGACATGACTACTAAGTGGTGGGGCTTCTTTGCAGATGAATGATTACTGAGGACAGCTCACTGGTGTGTTACAACCATTTCTACAATAACCTGTGTAACTGCTAAGGTGAGGTTTTGTTAATTGATGGGGAAGACAGACAATGTAGAATGCTGTAAGGGTGACACTGAAGGCAAACCTCATGACACCTGTAACAGTAATACCTCCCCTGTGCATATATTGTGCATATATCAGCACAGTTGGCAAAGGAAAGAGTCAGTAAGCTTTGTACCAGATGCGATAGTGCTGTACTTCTATAATACCTATCATGTGATAGGCAGGTGTTTAATTCACAATACTGGCACGTGTGGGTGTGTGTGTATCCATATATGTCAGGTATGGTTGGGAATACATCCCACATGTTTCCACTCTCCTGAACACTGATGTTGACACCAGTATAGAGTGAAGTGTAGAATGAAAGGCATAAGGAGGTGGCTGAATCTCACACATCTGGCATAGCTTAGTGGTAAATCACTTTGCCAATAGTGTGCAGGGTCCTGTGTTTGAAACTTGCAAGAGCTGATTATTTCTTGGGAATATAGCCTAGTACCTACCTATAATTAATCAATGGGGCAGTGAAAGCTGACACACTCTGGCTAGGCATATAAATGCTCTCTGGCAGATAGCCTAGTACCTACCTCAGTGTCTGTATGCGTGTGACATAGGTGTATATCTTTGTGAATGCCTCAGAGTGTGTATGGCTGTCCGGTCCCTGGAAGTGAGACTGTATTTTACCATAGTGAAATGTTAATGCCCCCTCCCCCATCCACTCAATGCAGTCTAGCATCCTTGTTGAGATCATCAATCGTAGACAGGCATTCTAATCGCCTGTTAACATGTACACCGTGGGGGTGTGACCTGTTGTACATAGCCTACTGATGGACCCTTGTTGATGTATTCGATCTTAGGCCATTCCGACTACCTGTACATGTGTAATCTCTGTGGCACATCTTGTAATTGCGTAGTACTACAATGATGATATGCACATAGGTAGGGGTTCTCATCCGAACACTGGCAACTGTGTGTGTGTGTGTGTGTGTGTGTGTGTGTGTGTGTGTGTGTGTGTGTGTGTGTGTGTGTGTCAGAGTGAGTGTTACTGTGTCTGTGAATCCCTGAGTGTGTGGGTGTGTCTGCGTTTGCATGCTGTCATGGCAGTGGGTATTACTGCTTACCAATGAGAAACCACTATTTCCACTGGTCTTTACCCTTGTCATCCGGTATATCACTCTTTTACCTCCTCCCTGTTCCAGGTAATTATACCCATTATGTCACCCACTATGGATGTGAGGGCTCTGAACACAGTAGCTTACTACACAGCTATCATGCTCCTGGATCATTAGAACAGTAAACATAATTGAAACATGGGAGAATACAACTGTGATGTGGAAGCTACAAAGTACATGCAGGTATTGTCATACTGACCTGTGGGTAGTCAACATGTACATATGGGACACTAACCACAAACACTGACATCCCTCAGCACATGCAACTACACCTGAAAGAGGAAGGCAGAACGTCAAGTTCAACATGCTGTTAGTGTTGTTACACATGATACATACTGCCAAATGTACAAAATGCATTCTAAAACTGTAATACATGGTATGTCTCCTGCCTGTCAACACTACTCAACAATATTAATCTACAATTGTCTACCTAGTATGTTCACCCTGTGCATCAGACCATATGAGCATGTCCCTGCACCGATGGTGTGGATGACAGGGATGCAGCACAGGCATCATCATATGCACAGGGTGATAATGTTTGAAAGTGGCCTAGGCTGCACCATTGGAGGACATCATGTGTGTGTGTTAGGGCCTGTGATATTATTGGGTGTGTGTGGATGTTACGCGTGTGTGTGTTGAAGTGCCCTACATTTGTTTCCGGTGTGTGTGCATGCATGAACACAGGTCTGGCATGTGGCTAGCCTACACAGGCATATTATTGACAGCTGCAGACTGTACAAGGCAGGTTTCACAGTTCACAGTGTCTGGCCATGTCCACATGACCTGTGCCTGCCAGGGGTTGCACGGGTGCTACGAGGTAGAGGTCCAGATTGGGTACTGTCTGATGACACATGTCCACTGAAATTGTGTCCCTGTTGGGACCATCCAGAACCATGTGCATGTGGCCTGCTGTGTCCTGGTGTGGACTGCACAGCACCAGCTACACTGCTGCTGCTACCGCTACTATGGGAGCGGGCATGTGCAGTAGCTTGTTCACATAGACCTTCAACAGGTGATGTAGCTTAACTATGTCCATGTTCCCGACACCTCACTCCCACCAGATGTTCTAGCACAGACATTCCACGCATGAGGATTGATATGCCACTGTCAAGGACTCCCACCATGTCACCCAATTCTCTATACAAAACATCTGCAAGATGATGGTGAGCATTTGCAAGTGCCTGGATGTTGTTAGTTAATGAATGGACAGCAGCCCTCTGAAGTCTCAGACCTTCTCTGTTGTGCCATTCAGCAAATGCCTGTGCTTCCATTACAGCCTGAAATATGCGTCGGGTGACTCAAGCTGATGTGCTTTGTCTGACAGGGGCATGTTGGCCAGTGGTCCTCCTACGAGCAGCACTGGGCATATGCCTGTGTGGGACATCACCAGTCAGTAGACTGGGATCATGGTGTGCAGGCACACCTTCCATAGTCTCCACACTTCCCTGTTCTATGCTACAACCCGCCAACTGTCCTTCCTCTATGGCCAGTGGTAATGGGGTATGTGTAGGCTGGGGAACTGTGTGCAAGGATGAGAGGGAGACAGGTGGAATGGCAACCAATGACACAGATTCAGCCCCTGACAACCCTGTCTGTGCATCAGTCATACTATCATCATCACTGCTAGAGTCTGTGGGGACACTAACATCAGGTGGACCACAGGAGGGCAACACACCTACATCAACACCTGTGAGGGGAAGACAAGAATTGTACATTACAAGTTATACCAGACACAGACACACATGCTACATGCAGGTGATATGGCAGATGGCATTCAGCTTAGACAATTATAGTTTCAGCTTAGACAATTATAGTGGTAGTTATTATATAACCTTGATTTGCACACAACAGCATGCATGTGTTATAGCAGACTGCATGCACCTTACACAATTATAGTGGTGGTTAGCATACATACCTGTATTGCACCATTTGTGTTAGTAGCCTATGCCCCATACCTGCAACACAATGCACTTTGCACCACACTGCCATGGTGTGTGCAACATACACCATATGTTAACAGACCATTGCTGACCTTTATACATCTGCCACTGATGCTTTGTGTTGGCCACTGACCCTATGTGTGAGGACATGAGCAGTAGGGTATGTCGACTGCATACTATGTTTGCCTGAGCCCTAGCTTGCATATCTCCCCCAAAGCAGTGCATGTCTGTTCAACATTATTCCGCCTACCCCTGAGCTGAGTCTAGACATTGTGCATCTGGCTGTACACACATGTTTGACATGGCTGTCCCTACTTTGCAATGGTGCCACAGACCAGCATAGGTTTACAGTACACCGGCCTGCTGTGTGGCATATGACCTTGCCAATCACATGTAGTACGACATGTCTTCTGCTGACTTGTTGAATGACAAGCATACATGTGTAACACAATGGTGTCCTTTTTAATCTACAGTACGGTAATGGTGTCCCAGTGCAGGGATGTGTTATACTAACATGGGCCTTCAGCTGATGCAATGTTGTCTGTCCACCCTACAAATATGCAGGGACATACTGCACATTGAGCTGATGTGCATAGCCATTGCAGGGCATTATGTGGCTTCACAATTGCTATACAGTGTGAGCAGTTCATAGTCATGACTATGTTCACATACAATACATATCTAATGTGGAATGTGACCCACATCACTGAGGTGTATACACACTAAACCCTAATGTGGAATGTGTGACACAGGTCACAGAAGGGTATACAGATGACACCCCTGCACATCTGCAACCATGTTACTGATGTCTGGCAACTATGCCCACACATGGCTAACTAAGCAGTATTCTATGTCCCACATGCCATCTGTGTACCTCACACACATGAGGAGCAGACATGACAGTGATGTCTGACACCAGCAAGGTGAATGTACTGTATCTGTGGCCTGATGTGGTTGTATGTGTGTGTTGTGCAACACATATATGTATTTGGATACTGTATAGGTGAATGCTTTCATGTCGTAACGCACTCAAGATGTTCAAGACATGTTATGTGGTGGTTTCATGTTATGCCTACACAAGCTGTGCACAGGCCTGTATGATGTTTAGTGTTTCACATCTGCAATATCACCATTTCACAAAGGCCATAGTTGTATTGTGTCGAGCCAGTGTACAACAGGGTGTACACACATGTACATTACTTCAACTGTGTGTGTTGCTTCATGTCTCTGGCCATCCTCCATGGCCATGTGTACACATGCTCTGTCCAATGGTTGTGATGGCCATCTTATTTCACATGTCAGTGTTATCCCATATGACATACACCCATAGATGTAATATGCTCCACTGAGGATAGGGTTATGCAGACAAATGGTGGTATGTATGGGATGTGAGACATGTTTTGCAGGATAGTTGAGCAGTGTTGCAGTCAGCCCATTACATGTCATGGACATGTCAGATAGCACATGACATTGTGTGACATTCATAGCAAGGGTATAATCCACAAGGATGTATCCTGTGGGCCGGTCATATTCCAGCTACAACACATTTAGAGTGCATGCACATATATGCTCTCTGTAACAGTACTGCTCATATTCCCAACATGTTAATGTTAATTGTATTCACTGTTGTCCACACATCTGGCAATGATAGTTTGGAAGGTTTAGTGTAGGTGTTTCATATAGTCTTCAATTGTTCCACATAGGTAAACAGTGTGATGCATTGCAGGTCTGACAACTCTCCATTAACAGGACCACCATACATTATGTGTACGTGTGTTATGGCAGATAGCATGCAATTAGCATGTTCCATGCATTATCAAGCCTGGTAAATAATAACAATCTCACCTGACACAGGCTGCTGTCGCCGCAAAATGCCAGAGGTACCTAAACAGGAGTGTCACAGCAGTAAGATCATTATCCACACCTGTGTGATAGCTACAGGGTGCAATGTCCATGTTAGCACATAAGCCAGTACAATACACTATACTATGGAGTATGCACATCTGTGCATACATAGAGTAGCAGACTATAGTATGTGGCATGTGTGCATACATGCCTTGCATATGATGTTGCATTACATATTGTACAGTAACACATGTAACTATGTGAAATATAGCTGTGTTATATGTGCAGTAGTGACTTACCAGGCAACTCCAGGCTTGGTGGTTGAGAGACACCCACCTCCATAATACTAGCTAAAGCTTGTGGATGGAGGTCTGCAGGTGTCCCCAGGTTGGCCAGTAGCTCCTCGGTACATGTGAGTGGGGGCTGGGTGAGTGCCCCCCCACTTGTTACACCTTGTTCCCTGGCGATTGCATTAGCCCGCTGTTTCGCCCATCTTATGAAGTCAGTGCAGTGTCAGTGCACCTGCAGATAGGTGCGATTGTGACTACCAACATCATTTACCTTCCTGCAGAGTTCCTCCCACAGGGCATCCCACTGCTGTGCATCCTGTGGCACATGGCTGAAGAGTGTCATATGGTTGTCGAGGAGGTATTGGACGAGGACCTCATCCTCCAAGTGGCTGTATGCTGACAGTCTGCTATGTGGCATACCTGGAAGACATAATGATGGAGACAGGTCATAGTAACTCACAGAGAAATACAGAAGTACTGCTGAACATAGATGTGTATCACATTTATTAAGATTACAAATACATCTTTGTAACTCTACATGACACTAACACCACTGACATGTATAAGTCACACACATTTGACACTTGCTGGTGATGTGATGTTATTGCCATATATGTGTGTGTCATGTGATGACATTGCTCATACACCATGTGGATGTTGTCTTGACCTGGGCATGTCTGTTTGCCTGTACTGGTGTCTTTACCTATCAGCACATGCCTGGATGTGTTCACATTAATGCAATCGACCTTAATGCTGTGTATATGGCACATATATAGTCATACATAGCCATTAGGGATATGACCTGAGACCCTGCAGACTTACAAGCATGTATGTGTTTTGCCATATACATCTACATGGCACTGCACAGCTATGTAGCATCCTGCCATGTATTGCCTGTGTTGCACATGTGTAACACATGGGACAATAGCTAACCTGATGGTATTTGAAGGGTTGGATATCAACTATAGCATGTATGGTCATATTGCTCTAGTAGGCTATATGCCCTCGGCCATTTATGAGCTTAGGCAGACATGTTACTAAGCTGTAGGCAAAAGGTAGGTAAGTTTCAGTGGCCAGTTCAAGCAGTGCAATAGAACTGATCCACAGGGTTACTGATATATTTGGCATGCGGTCATCACACCATGTCACAGAGAGGGGCGATGTGCAGCTTCACTGAACAGGAATGCATAGTATGGCAAGAGTATGTTAAATGCATGGGACAGAGATCTGTCAGGCATGTTGTGATCCTTGTACTAGAAAGGTGGATGTCCATAAAGTATGTGTTTATTTGGGATTAGAATGTGTTAAGTGTAGCATGTCCAACACCTCTGGGTTGGACATGGCTTTATTCAGGGTAGGCTGCATGCTACATAGTACAGCTATGGATTGGGAAGGGCAGTGTAGGCCATCTACACATGGGCAATAGCCCTTAAAGGAAATATGTGATCTATTATGGGTCACATGGGTGTTGAGTATGGCTGAGCAATTATCTCTATATTCCTACATGGCACCCTGTCATGATTAGGGGTGCCACATACAACTACCTGTCTGGTGTGGTGAAGTAACTATCAAAGGAAAGAGTATTGTCCAGCTGCATCCCATACACACAGTTGCCATTATGTTGACCGCTGCCTATGTGGTAGTTTATGGGTACAGGGTTTGTAACATAGGGGATAACAATGCAATACTTTGCTGTCAGATTGTGGCCATGCGTCACACACCACACATCTGACACACTAAGACCCTTCTGTATGTTGAACGCAACACACATTAAGGTGACTATTGCTCCTATTTCATAGTCATTTGCAAACATCAATAGGCTGATGCCTTCTGTGTTAGTCTGTGTGGTATAGATAACAAAGAGGGGGAGTACCAGGAATGAACCCTGTATTACTGTGGTTGGCACTGGTTTGATGTGCATGTATTAGTCAGACACCTTCTATAGTGTTGGTTCTGCCAGCAGTCCAGTTGCCAACCACTCTTTTGACATAGGAATATACACCTAGTTTACTGAGTGTAGCTGGAACACAGTATGGGTGATGGTGTACTATGACCTGGCAAGGTCATGATATACAGTGTAAATCAACCCTATTGTCATCTACATCTGTACTGAGAACATCAAATACGTTGATCATGGTTCATGGCCTTACAGACCAGACTCAGCAGGGTAGTTGTGCACTATTTCCCATTATCAATGGTGTCTCCCCTTTTGTGGGGTGTGATAACTGTTGCTGTGCACCATTCAGTGTGTACACAGCCTGAATGGAGCTATGATTGAACATGATGTGTATGTGGATAGCTGAATGTTCTTACATTTGTGTAGGATACACCCTGGGATGTTGACAGTTCCCATGAAAGCTGTATGTATGGCTTTAGAGAGTGCAGCTTGTACCTGCATAGTCATTATTACAGGGGCCCTGTAGTGTACATGGATATATTACTAAGTGTACCTGTTGGGGGGGAGGTGGGAGTGGGTTTAGGTTCTCCAAGACCCTATCTGGATGAACGGGTGCTATTTTTGTAGGTGCAGTACTTCCCATGTCATAGGGCTGTGCAGCACGGCAGGTCTTGTCATTGCCATTACGATTAATGACACAGCTAAAGAATGTTCTGTGCTTGGCCTCATAATATGTGGCTGATTAGTTTCACAGTAGCTTTGTGTGGTTTTATATGGTGTATCTGCATCTTACTGAGGCTGACCAGGGATCACCTACACTCATGTGTGTTCACTCTTGCAACAGTTACTACCTTCTGTGGTACAGTTTAAAGCATGGTACCACCAGTTTGCCTTCTTGTTTGTGTTGGGTTGAATCCTGATTCTGTTTCAATGGCACAATCACTGCACATATGTGACTGCTTAAGGTTTATTTGTGTAGGATTCAGCATTTGCACATGCATTGTCCACCTGCATGGGTGCCATGATAGTCACCATTCTGCTCTTAGGAAACATAACATTGTCATTGGAGACTAATGATGTGTAGCATACTGTTAGCCCTGTTTGTGTGACTAATGTGATCCAGGTCAGTGGGGATGATGGAATCCAACATGCATTGAGCGCAGGTGTTGGTACATCAGGAGTCTTCCCAGTTCATAATGGAATAGTTGAGAGTAGCCATTATTATGGTTCTGTCTCAGACCTAATCTTCCCCATTACAGCACATTATGACAGTTGGGAAATCCGTGGCCTGGTGGGTGATCTGTCTCAAAGTGCAATTTGAATTCCACTTTGGCACAAAGGTAGTTGCTCAACATATTGCATCTGAGATTATGCAAGCGCAATTAGCGTGGGGGTGTACTGGTGGGTGATCTGTCACAAGGTGCAATTTGAAATCCACATTGGCACAAAGGTAGTTGCTCAGCATAATGCATTTGAAGTTATGTAAGTGCAACTAGCGTGGGGGTGTACATATCCTTCAGGAATATGGACACACCTGCGGCCCGTGTGTTCCAATAAAGGATAATGGGCAAGAGGTGAGGTATGTGTTATAACATGGTCATGCAGTTGTGCTCTCTGGAGCATTAAAACATGTCTCAGCCACTGCACAGACATGTTTTCCATGTTAGGGATTGACATATGTGTGTCCTTATAGTGTTTCTGACATGTATCATTGTGTAGCGAGACCTGCAGTTTATTGCTTGGCTGTCCCTGTAACAGCAGTTGACCTTCACATGAACTGTGCATGATGAAGGCACTATAGGGGAAGCATGAGCCCTAAGCAGTATCCAGATTCCCAGGGGTGACAGGTGCAGGCCCTGTCTGGCAAAGCATAATGGTCTGTCAACCATATTATCCTAGGCAGACAGATACTGGATACCGTATGACTTGCATCACTACACTGGAAAATTGTGGAATACAATCCTTTTGTCCCTGTACTGCAGTATTATTCTAGCCAATGGCAGAATGCTACCCAGGCCTTGAGACATACCTGCATGGGCTACAAGACCTGACAGTTCCTACATGTGTTTCCATGCAGTCCAGGCTACTGCATCACAGGTTCTGCACAACAACATGGAATATGCCAGAGCCATGTTATAGTTCAAAAGGTGGTCTGAGTGTATGGGTATGTGGCTAATCATGGCAAACAGGCAGCTGACAATATGCATACCCTCGTAGTATAGGTTGGTGTATAACATAGTGCTAGAGTTTGCATTCACAAATGAGTACTGTTGGTCATGTTTCCAGCAACGTGTTCTGAGGTGTGGCACAATTATGCAAACTATGTCATACAGTTTGTGTATTTCGGTGTCTGTATCTTCTTGCTTGGGGGGGATCACTTGTTTGGCCAGATATTTAGAAGCATCTGTGAATGTGTGTGATTTCTGGTAGTGTGTGTGAGTGTCCTTACAGTGTTCTGGTAAGGGTATGTGTTGGTTGTGTTGATGAGCTGCATGTGTTAACCTACACCTCATGACTGCTCAGTCTAGTCATGGCTGTAGACTTGGCTGCCTTCCAGCTTACCCCTGTAGCTGCATCCAAAACAATGTGTGGAGTGTGGTGTTGGGTGGATTTGGCAGTGTACATGGCATAGAGATTACATTCCCCCAGGATGGCCACATACACAAAGATGACATTAGTAAACACCAGTAGATGACAGGTGGACATGACTGTATGAGCATTCAGTAATACAAGTACCAATTACTGTATTTAGTTTACGTATTGCTTATGAAGATGTTTTAGACAGTGATGCTCGTGTAAATATTTGTGTTATGGACATGACAACACTGGCTATTACGGAAACATTGTATCTACCTTTAGCAGCAATCCTCCTCTAAGAAGCACATCTGTTAGTTGATTACAGATGATACAAGTGTCTACAGGTCTGTTTCCTTCTCTGTGTATATACTCACATATTCACTAGGACCATGGGCTCTGTTGGGCACAGACACCCACTCTTCAAACAGAGTCATGTATCAATAGACTCTGATGCCACTATCAACATGATCAGGATATAATCAGTTAGTTTGAGCCATCACCTATGAAGCGGCTATTACACATGGGCAGCAGTCTCCTACATCTTACACTCCTACTGCAGATGTTACACTGGAATTAAAGATGATATGCAACCTGTTTCATTACCAGTGCTGGGCACTACCTTACATACAGTATGTGCAAGCAGCTGTTAGGTTGGCAATGAGAGGTCGGGCTACAAAAACCTGGTAGTTCAACCAGTGTGTCTCTACTCTCAATATCCACTCTATGTAGGTGTGCACATAGCCAATTGGCCCAGCCCTATAACAAGGGTCACTACACATTTGCATAACATGTACACATGCACAGCTGTTATTTCTTGCAAACGATACTAGAGAGGACCAGCCCTGTAACAAGGGTCACTACACATTTGCATAACATGTACACATGCACAGCTCGTATTGCTTGCAAACAATACTAGAGAGGACCAGCCCTGTAACAAGGGTCACTACACATTTGCATAACATGTACACATGCACAGCTCTTATTGCTTGCAAATGATACTAGAGAGGACCAGCCCTGTAACAAGGGTCACTACACATTTGCATAACATGTACACATGCACAGCTCTTATTGCTTGCAAACAATACTAGAGAGGTCCAGCCCTGTAACAAGGGTCACTACACATTTGCATAACATGTACACATACACAGCTGTCATTGCTTGCAAACGATACTAGAGAGGACCAGTCCTGTAACAAGGGTCACTACACATTTGCATAATATGTACACATGCACAGCTCTTATTGCTTGCAAATGATACTAGAGAGGTCCAGCCCTGTAACAAGGGTCACTACACATTTGCATAACATGTACACATGCACAGCTGTTATTGCTTGAAAACGATACTAGAGAGGACCAGTCCTGTAACAAGGGTCACTACATATTTGCATAACATGTACACATGCACAGCTGTTATTGCTTGCAAACGATACTAGAGAGGTGGATATTATATGTGTTATGTGCATGGATAGTTACCTGGCTCTTCCAATTATCTTTGCTATCATGCTGCTAAACTGTCAGATGAATACAAATGATATGTATCCTGTTATTGAGTATTGTAATTACCAATAGACATAACTACTGTTTGCATAACATAACAGAACTGCTATGTAGAACAGAATACAGATCTGCCAAAAATACTGTACATTACAGTTATTGGCACAATATCCCACAATTCACATCATATTTGCATGGTAAGCCCACCTTTAACATGTTCATCTTACTTATACACCCATACATATGTCGACTGTTACAATATATCGACATATACTATCCCCTGTTATAGCACATACCTGTTGGACCAATCCTGACATTGACAGTGGCTGGAAGCGAATTGGTGGGTTCCAAGCCCATAGCATTCCTTGTGGTGTATGCAGAGTTTGCCATGTGACCTACAGCAGCACACACATAGAATACTACAAGCATTACTACTGCTCAACAATACATCACTACAAGATAGATATTTCCACTATATGCACTGATTACACTGCAGTTCTTACAGTACAGGTACTACATACACAGACATACTACATGTTATACATACCTTCTTAGTAATCGGAGGTGTTATTGACTAGTATAATACTCGTTTTCGGTTCGCCTTTCAGTGTTTTTTACTGTCCTGCAGGTAGATACAGATGGTTTGAATGTGTGACAAGGCAACCTTTTATAGTTACAGATCAATAACATGTGCTATCCTGATAACCAAGTGGTGTTCTTAAGTAGCTAATTACAAGCACATCAGCTGTGCTGCTACTGCCTTAGCCAATACCACGGCAACAGTGGAGTATAACTGAGTACTCCACTTGGGCGTTGTCCCTTTGCCTTACTTGTGAGGAAGACAGTGTGGAAGTGTTGTTTGGAATCTATTGCAACAGCTGTATGGAGACGAACAGTAATATATTGTGTGTAATGCCTACAGGATTTGGTCTAAATGTGAGTACTGCTCTTATATTTCTGAACATTGCTACTTGTTCAGGGTTTATCTGTACCTAATACTTCTACATATGTTTCAGTCTGACCAGGTTGTTTGACCAGCTCAAGGCTGATAGCTATGTATATAATGTTAGGTGGTTTACAGTGTGCTTACCAGCCATATTAAGTTTGGTGTTACTGTGCTTATAATCAGTACTTGATAACACTTCCTGGTGTACGAACCTTTCAACTCTCTGAGACAAGATTAGTTCATACAAACCCTGTTACATCAGCAGCTGTTCAATTGTATAATAGATTCATAGCTTAGTACTAAGCTAACTGCCCTTGTGAGCCATTTTAAGCCTAGCCAGTTATCCCCTGTGAGACTCAAACCCTGCAGCTTGTGTTTGTAAGATAAACACCTTAGCCATTAAGCCACCCTCCCAACCTATGTCAATAATGCAATACAATCCACTCTGCTACAGGCCCCATGAAGGTTCAGTGTCTCTCCAACCTAACACCACTCTTAAGTATTCAACTGCGGTACCACCTTTAACATTCATATAAGGAAAGCGCAGTCCGGGTCTGAACTGTCTGCAAACAGCTACAGTTAACTTTGAACCTAACACCACTCTTAAGTATTCAACTGCGGTACCACCTTTAACATTCCTATAAGGAAAGTGCAGTCTGGGTCTGAACTGTCTGCAAACAGCTACAGTTAACTTTGAGTATGTGTCTACCTGTTTGAGCCAATCTTCATTTTCCCCTGGAGAGCACTGTGCTTTGGCTGTAAGCTGCCCCCACCACACACATCTTCCACTTTCTCTTATTCCCTTCTGTTAGCAAATAGCATCCATAACTGATCAATACTGTGTGTTTGTTAATTTAAACTATGACCACAGTAGCCTACTGATACAAGGTTATCCTGGTTTTCCACCTGAGAAATTGAGAAAAGACTTACAGTTTCAGAGCAGTCCTTGGTCAATTGTGATTGTTTCTTAACACATACTTGTCTTGCTTTGTGATTGTTTCCAGCCCCTCATACAAGAACCTAACAGGGTCTCTACCCGCTTCGCTCCCCACCCTGCCCCCTATTCCCTCCTGCCCCCAGTGGTCCCACCTTTATTACACTCAAACCCCTCCCATCTTTCCAATAGCCAACCACAGTGCTAACACAACACTACCTCCTCCATATTCCCTCTACTATCACACCTCCTCAACTGACATGTACAAGCATACCTTTCCTTTGCTCACTGCATGCACTCTCCTTGCATATCTTACATCCTACCAAAGCTCCATCATTCCCCACTCAACCACTACCACTGTACTACTACTCTCACCACCACCCATGTCTCACCCATACTCAGCTCCCCTCCCACCAGCTCAAGAATCATCCCTATGCACCCCCCACATATTCTACCAACTATATTACTCAAACGTAAAGCATCCCTACAACTTAACATAGTAACCCTCCCACCATACCTATTACCCACAGAGCACAATCATAAAGCTTCCCTTATAAACAAACACATTCAAAAACTGAAAAAAACGAATAATCTCATGCATATCAAAACTAGCCCTAAGTGGAGACATCTACCCCAACCCTGGCCCTACCATCTCCAACCTCAATCCTCATAGTCAGACTAGAAACCACAACTTCTCCCATATTACAGCCAATAGAAAGCCAAGTGACTTCCTTCTACTAAGCCTAAATATTAGAAGTATATCCAACAAAGTCCATGAACTCCATGCCACCATAGACTTATACTCCCCAGATATAGCCATCCTGACAGAAACCTGGCTAAAACCTCACATTACCAGTGAGCAAATACTCCCTCCAGGTTACGGCATACTAAGAGTAGACCGGCTAAACAAAAAAGGAGGTGGTGTAGCTATAATATTTAAACAGCATCTAAACATCCAGATCTTAAAAGCATCAGCTCCACAAATAGGCAATGAAGAAATAATATATACCAACCTCAAAATTAACCAAAACAAAACCATCAACATAAATGGATGCTACTTCCCACCTGGCCAAAACATCCCTCCACTAGAAAACCTCCTCAGCCGGTCTACCCACCATCTCCCCCAAGAAACTATCATCTTAGGTGATTTCAATATTGACTGGCAATCCTGTTCTGGCAACAATTCAACCCATCATGTACACCTTCATGGCTTCGCCCAACTAGTCCAGTCACCAACAAGGATAAATAAAAACTCTAGCAAGCACACTACCCTGGATTGGATACTAGTCAGTAAGAACCCCCAGTCATATATAACAGGCTGCTTATCAGATAGCCTCAGTGATCACTCCCCAACATTCCTACTCAAAAAATACCTGTACCAAGCTAAACCTGTCATCTATCGTCAAATACGTAAAAAAAATAAACTTTAACCCACTCACATTCATCTCATCCCTCAAAGAATGTAACTGGCATGCTCTAAAGTACCTCAGTCTAGATGACGCAGTGGAATTTTTTAATACTACCTTCCTGAACATCCTTAATTACCATGCCCCCATAAGATTTTCCAGAACCAAAGCACAACCCTCCCCATGGCTACAGAAACCACTAAGTCAGAAATGAAAACAGGGATAAAGCCTGGGAGCACTGGCAAAACCAAAACCCCGCAGCTAGACAGAAATTCCTAGAACTACAATAGAGTCAAAAAGCTAATAAACGGGACAAATTCCAATACTACCAGTCTGCCCTAGACTCCTCACAACACAGCCCCAAACAATTCTGGTCCTCCATAAACTCCATCCTCCACCCAGGTAAAGTCAGTACCCCTCCTCCTAACATCCATCACTCCTCAGAAAATATTGCTACCTCATTCAACACACACTTCACCCAAACCATACTATCACTAGCTAAACAACACAACCCCCCTCCCCTCTAACCCACACCTTCAACTAGTAATCTCCCCACTGCCTTCTCTTTTTCTCCTGTACCTACCTCCAACATAAAAACTAAACTTAAACCCACCAAATTAGCAGCAGACAACCTCCCAAGTGAATACCTACAAATCGCAGCTGATGCTCTGGCCTACCCAGTATCCATCTTGATTAACCGATCTCTGTCAGAAAGTTACGTTCCCACATTGTGGAAAGTCTCACACATAATTCCCCTCCACAAAGGCGGACCCTCTGCAGAACTAACCAATTACCGCCCCATAGCTATTCTCTCTCCACTCTCCAAAATACTAGAGAGATGCATACACTCTCAGGTCTCACACTACCTCCTTACTAACAACCTCCTTTCCAGTACTCAGCATGGTTTCCGACCAAACCATAGCACCACCACTGCCTTACTCTCCTTTACTAACACTATCATTCAGCATAAAAACAATGGCTATCTCTCCTCTGCTACTTTCCTAGACCTATCTAAAGCATTTGACATAGTCCCACACAAACAACTTATCTCTGTCCTCAATAACCTATCCTTCTCACAATCAGTCACCAACTGGTTTCAGAGTTACCTGTCTGACCGCCAACAATCCGTTGTATGGCAGAATGATATATCTCCCCAACTACCTGTCTCCATAGGGGTTCCCCAAGGATCCATCTTTGGACCCCTACTTTTCTCTGTTTACACCAATAATCTAGCCTCTGCCACCAAACATGGCACACTCATCCAATATGCAGATGACTCAACCATCATCTGCTCAGCCCAGTCCCTACCCAAACTGCAAAAAGTCACACAGGAAGCCTTTTCCTCTGTTGAAACATGGTTATCCGATGCCCAATTAATACTCAACCCAAACAAAACTAAACTACTCATCTTCCAACCCACCAAACATACTCAAAACAACTCTCACTTTAACATCACAGCAAAAGACAACACCACTATATACCCAACTGAACACACCAAATTGCTAGGAGTGGAAATAGACAATAAACTAAAATTTGACATTCACATATCCATGACCATAAAAAAAGTCCACAAAAAACTAGGAGCATTATATAGAAATAAACTATTTCTCACCAAAGCAGCAAAGATTTCAATAGCAAATTCCCACCTTATCTCCACCCTACTTTATGCTTCTCCAGTATATACCAACCTAAGGCAATGTGATCTAAACAAGCTAGAGACCTGCTACAACAAAATCGCCAAATTCACCGCAGGGGCATCCTACCGTAGTCACCACTGTCTCTCACTTGCTGAACTGGGCTGGCTTGAACTCCCTCACCTCCTTTAGTGGTATCAACTCTCACTCACGCACAAACTAGTAAACCATGAACTAAATGTCCCATCCCTCCAGAATCTACTCCAACCCTATCGCACCACCAGACCACTAAGATCCAGCAACAAAAATCACTTGCAGATCACTAAAGCCAATAACTCTGCTGGTGAAGCACTATTCTCTTGTGCCATAGCCAAATTATGGAACTCACTCCCACCCACAATTACCTCCGTACCATCATGCATCAACTTCAAAACTTTATTAAAAGCGCACCTAAAAACATGCTGGCTATGCCCTTGCAACTCCCACTCTAATATCATCCACCCCATCCAACTACTACCTTTCTTTCCACTCCACTAACTACCTTGATGATAGCAAGCTCAGATGCTCATAAGCCTAGTACTTATTATACAGCAGGAACTTCTTATTGTAACATTTGTTAATGTCTGTTATGTACTTCACAGATAAAGATTCTAGTTGTCTACTGATGTACTATGTTCTTCATCTGTAAATATGTTGTAAGTAATTTCTATGTTAAATTGTTAATCGCTATGTAATCCAATGTAACTACTGTCTGTTTATTTTACTGTGGAGCTTTTCTCCCCGGGCCTCCGCTGAAAATGGACCCACGTCCAGTCGGACACTCCCGGTCAACAAATTTAAATAAATAAATAAATAAATAAATAAAATGACAACTATTCACATAGGGCCATGTTAGTGTGTCTGTGTCCAGGTAAGTTAAGGTTTCAGCAGATGTTGTACAGTAGTTGAATAATTAGTTATGGTATGACAGTATGTATTGATGTAATTATTTTGGTTGTGGGGTAGATGTTGGTGGGTGTACATAGCACATGCAGGTGTGTAGGAACCCCTTTTATACAATGTCTATATGTGTGTGGGTGTTCTTTGCCTATGTGAACACCTATCCCTTAGTGGACTAATACTATGGTAATTGCAGGCTGATTCATTAACGCACTGTTAAATGCTTCCTGTATAGCATACAGGTACTGTTAGGCCTTGAATCCTTTCGGCAATACATCGGAATGTAATAACGTTTTGCAAAATGAAAGCTGTCTGTGTATTTCTGTCATGGATATTTGCAGTCATTGCAGTTGTGTCGGTGACTGTGTCCATAGAACATATATGTAATAGTGTATTGGCATATACTCTTCATATGTTATGTTCATATTGTTTGGTGGGGTAAAATGTGTGATTGCTATGGTCCATGTTATACTCAGAAATGAACACTTCAGATGCTGTCTACAGACATGTATGTATGTGTGTATATATACATATATATATATATATATATATATATATATATATATATATATATTTATATATATATATATATATATATATTATTGCATGTTTATCTGTACCTCCATAGATGTGTAGATGTTTTTAACCTATCTATATATATATATATATATATATATATATATATATATATATATATATATATATATATATATATATATATATATATATATATATATACGACATGTCTCTATGTCTCTCTCTCTCTCTCTCTATATATATATATATATATATATATATATATATATATATATATATATATGAGCATACACCTTTAATTGGGTACATGGTGGGTTGTCCTATTTCAACACATTCCTCCCTTTTGTGTTTTAACCTGTCTGCATACACAACCGGGAAAGGTACATCCCAGGTGGCTTAGTGTTCGGTTGCTTGGAGGATGGAGTACATGGTTGCGGGTTCTACTCCTGGAACGTGTTATTATTTTACCTCTCAGAGTAGGCACTGATAAGGAAAGTGTGAATAACTCACATATACACTGTTGTAAGCAGGTTTGCCCAAGGTCTGCACAACGTTAAGCAAAGGTTAAACCTGTGAAGCGCTTCTCCGTTTACCATTTTTCAGTGCTGCTTACCGTCGTACAAACCGTGGAAACCTGCTTAGAACTTCTTAAGAGTACTTTAATCCACCTGTATCCAACAGCCCTTATTCTGGACCTCAAAATAACCTAACAGCCCTTGAACCCCTGACCATGAACACCACAGTTACTGACTTTACCGCTAAGGCATCTCAGATTTGTACAAATGTTATGGTGTTTAGAATAAAAATTGTACTACAGACATTCCTCACTACTGAAAACAAATGTGACAGTTAGTTTGTGTACATATGTCTGATACATGTTAATGTTCATATGTTTGTGAAATTAGGTGTTGCAATGTGACATGACAGGGTGTATTATGAATGAGAAAGGTTCTTGCTTTGTGCCTTTTTATATTGTGCCCATACTCCATGTATACCCCTCCAGTTCACTTATTGGACATCTGACCCAGGCCCTCCTTAATGCATGATTGCATTACCCATCTTTCCTCCCCCACCCCAATCTTCACATTCACAATAACCACCCCTTCTATGGTGAATTAGGTTAATATTAATTGTTATAATACCAGAGCTGCATGTGTTTTGTGTACACTCCAATTCCTTTGCAGTGCTTCTGTGTCACAAAGAGTGTTCATAGATGTTTATATATATGGCTATTCATGTAACTGTATAATATATATATATATATATATATATATATGTGTGTGTGTGTGTGTGTGTGTGTGTGTGTGTGTGTGTGTGTGTGTGTGTGTGCAGACATCACTGACATATGTGTATATATATATATATATATATATATATATATATATATATATATACATATTTCGTATTAATTTTTAACAGTAATACATATGTAGACTGGAATGTGTTGGTTCACAAACTACAGTACATTACAATGTACTGTACATATGTACACAAAGTGACTGTCCCATTTGTGATCATTATAGTGAAATGCATATGGTATAAGGTGTAGTCTCAAGGCTGTGAAACATGTATACACTTCGGATGGCTTAGTGGTAAGTCCCATGATTATAGGGTGCATGGTCCAGGATTCAACACCTGCAATGCTTTATAAATGTTTTTTACTCCAGAATAAGGCTCGTTTAAGCAGTTGTAAGCATGTTTAAAAGTGTTTGTGTGACATTATAGCAGCGGTTAAACACAGTTAAACAAACATTATAACGTATAACCTATGTGTGCAAACATGCCAACATCAGCTAACTACTCAGGATATGTATATGTCAGTGAAGTAACATCTCACTATGTGCTGACATAACCTTACATTTTCTGTTGACTGTACTCTCCAGCACACGTTGGTTTATATAGGTTCAAAGGTTCATACTAGGCTATCTGCCCTAGGGCATTTATAAGCCTAGCCAGAATGTGTTTGGCTTTTGCCACCCATTTTAAATTTATTTTGCTATGCCCTTTTTCGAGGTTAGTATACTGTGCCTCTGTCTAACAGTGACACAGAAGTGATACCCGGGGTAAACCTACAATCTCCCATCCACTCATCAAGATTCCTATTGAAGAGAGTCAATGACGGACTCTGCCTAACCTGGACTGGGATTTTATTCCAGAGTGAAGGGAGCCTCTGGGTTATTAATCTGTCCCTCCAGCATGTCCTATTTATTTCAGTGCTGAGGTTCAAGTCTCTCGAGCGCGTAGCTCGATGGGATTTGGATTTTCTGAGGTGCAGCATGTCCATTAATTCCGGGTTGGACATGGCTTTATACGTCAGGCACAGATCGCCTCTGAACAGGCGGTATGCCACTGAGTAGAGCTGGAGTTTCTTTAACCGGGCAGCATATGACATCTGTTTGAGCCCTTTGATCCTCTTGGTGAGGTACTTTTGGGGTCTTTCCAGTTGCTGCAGGTGTCTGGTAAGGTACATCCCAAAAGGGGCATTGTACTCAATTATGGGCCTGATGAGGGATGAGTGAAGAGGCACAATGACCTCCCCTAATCTAGATGTGAATCCCTTCATGATTAGGTGGGCTATATAAAATGTTTTTCTAACCACTTTGGCCATGTGGTTGTCAAATGAGAGATTGCTATCAACTTGGGTCCCCAGGTCCCTAATTACTTCTGTACTTAATGGATTACCACCTATGTGGTAATGTGTGGGCACTTTGTTTTTGTCAAAGGGGATGACTATACACTTTTTGGCATTTAGCTTGAGGCCATGGCTCTGGCACCAGTTGTCTGTTTCTATGAGGCCCTTTTGGAGGATGCTTGTGTCGGCTGGAGAGGCGATTATGGCGCCCAGTTTGCAGTCATCTGCGAACTTGGTCAGCCACAGTCCTTCCGTGTTGGCCTGTACCTCCAAGAAATATATACCGAACAAGAGAGGTCCCAGGACTGAGCCTTGTGGGACACCACTTGTAACTGGTTTGGAGTCTGACATGGCTCCAGCAATTCTAACCATGTGGGTTCTGTCCTTGAGCCAGTTTGCAATCCATCTAGTGACATAGGGTTTATATTTAAGCTGGTGAGCTTATCTATAATGCCCGAGTGGGGTATTGTATCGAAGGCTTTTGCGAGGTCCAGGTAGGCTGTGTGGACCACCTTCCCTCCAATGGCCTTGGTGACTGTTTCAAAGAAATCAACCAGGTTTAAGAGGCAGGATCTGCCCTTAACAAAGCCGAACTGGGTAGGATCCAGTGTCTGTAGGTCCCCAATATCTTTATTTATGAGGTCCACGATGATCCTTTCCATAGCTTTGCAGACCAAGCTAGTCAGGCTTATGAGGTGATAGTTTCCAGGATCCGTTGAGGCACCACCTTTATGGAGAGGGACCACTGTTGCTGTACGCCACTCTTTGGGCACATATCCTGTAGTAAGGCTGAGATTGAACAGTAGTTTTATGTTTGGGTTTAGCTCTTCTTGGAGTTCATGTAGGACACAGCCCGGGACACCGTCTGGTCCCATTGATGCTGTGTTTTTTGCTTTGGAGAGGGCGGCTCTTACCTGAGCATCTGAGATGTCAGGGGGGCAGCACTCTGCTGGGATAGATATTTGCCCTTTTGGTGGGGATGGGGGGAGACGTTTGCACTGAACCTGTCAGCTAGGATGTTGGCAATGTCTGTGGGTTCAGTGTATTTTTTGTCATTTTAGACTAATTCTGAGCATATCTGGGAATCACCACCCAGGTTCCTAACATAACTAAAGAAAGCCTTGTGATTATCCTTAGTGTCCTGTGCAATTTTTCTCTCGAAGCTGGTCTTAGACAATTTTATGAGTGCCCGTAGTTTTTTGCTAATATTGATCAGTGATGCCTTCCCTTTTTGGGATTTTGCTCTATCATTTAGTAGCTTCCTCCTTCTATTGTATAGTTTGTTTATGGCTGGGGTCCCCCAGACAGGACGTCTGCCTTTGGAGGATTGGGTCTTGGTTTTATTTGGGATCGCATGATCCATGCATTCCTGAAGGTGTTCATAGAATGTGTTTATAAAGGATTCTGCGGTCTGGGCAGATTTTCCACAGGCCCGGGGGCTTTGAAGGATTCCACCTCGGTTTTGAGGAGTGTGAAATTTGCTTTAGAGAAGATTTTCACTGTGGTTTTCTGGGCAGGGGGTGGGATCGGGATGTGAATATCCAGTGAGATTAGTTTATGGTCTGATCTTACCAGTGAGGGATAAACTTCTGGTCTGGAGCATAGAGTCCCCATGTTGGTGATGATCAGGTCCAGTATGTTTTCCCCTCTTGTGGGAGTGGTAACAAGTTGTTCCATAGCATTTGAGTTTATAAATTCTAGGAACCTTTGGGCTAGGTGTTGGAGCTAGAGTAATGCTCCCAGTCTATGTTTGGGTAGTTGAAGTCGCCCAATATAATGGTGTTTGGAGAGACCTTCATATTTTCCAGTGTTCTCAGAAAGGCCGAGTGGGGTTCCTGGGTTTGGGAGGGTGGTCTGTAGCAGGCTATAAACTGGAAGGCAATTTTACCCACTGTTAGTTGCACATGGATAGTCTCTGATGCTTCGTGCTTTGCCACCAACCTGGAGGCGTGGGTATCTTTGATGAATATCGATACTCCCCCTCCTTTTGTGGTTCGGTCCAAGTTTTGGGGCTAAAAAGCATGGTATGAGGTATAACCTGGTAGTGCTGGGGTGCTCTCGGGAGCCCTGAACCAGGTTTCTGTTACTGCACAGATATCGATGTTCTCCATGCTAAGGAGAGTTTCGAGTGTGTGCATCGTGAGGTTTAGACTTCTGGCGTTGAGTAGTATTACTCTTAGTTTCTTATCCCTTGTGATAGCTATGGAGGTGGGTTTGTCTTTTGAGCCTTGCCTAAAAAAGGCACTATGGGGGTAGCAAGAGCCTTTTCCAATATCCGAAAGCCCAGGGGTGACAGGTGCAAGCCGTCCCTAGAAGCATCGTGGCTTGTCGAGCATATCATCCCAAGCTGACAGGCATTGGATCCCCTTTGAATGACACCAGTACTTAAGCCAATTGTTGAAATTGATCATCTTGTCTTCATATTGTGGCATCATTCTTGGTGAGGGTAAGATGCTACTCAAGGTCAGGGTCATACCGGCCTGGGCTACATGCTCAGAGAGCTCCTTTATGTCTCTTTTCATGTAGTCCAGGGAGGTACATCTCAGGTCATTCACACCAGCATGGACAATGACTGAGTCATATTTGCACTTGCCTTGGAGTGACCTGAGTGCTTGTGTTATGTGGCGGATCCTAGCGCCTGACAGGCTGCTCACCGTGACCCTCTCCTTGTCCAGCCTGGTGAGCGGGACGTCAGTGTGTCTGACGATAGAGTCACCTATTACAAGTGTATCAGGTGTGTTGTTTAGTCTTAAGGGCTGTGACTGTTCAGCACACTGGCTTTGTGAGATATGTGTTGCACGTGTTTTGTTTTGGGGTAGCGGTTGCTTGGGTGTCTGCTTTGGAGGTCTCTGCTGCTTAGGCAGATCTTTATTTAGAGCCTCTGGGTATGTTTTTGTGTGATTATGTGTTTGGTTGCTGTCATGGTAGGTCTATGTGCGACTGGAATTGTAGTGAGTGTGGTTTCCTTCTCCTCCTGACTGGTTATGCCAGTACTGAGTTGAGAGAGCTTAGCCTCCAGTTTGGCTATATGGTTGCATCTCTACTACCTATATATGCAAGCTGTGGTTAAGGTATACTTTTGAACATGATAAACATCCCTGCCTTTATCGGGATTGGAACCTCGAATGCACAGATACTATGCAGATGCTGTAACCATTACACTGTTGACATTAACGTTGCTTCTGCCTATTTCCTATTTAGATGATTTCTATGTGTAAGCTGGGCTAAGCAAAGAGCGGAGGCCCCCAAACTCACTGAGCTTCACGTACTCTTGAAATAACAACATATAAAAAATGTACTGTGAAAAAATACATTACATTCCTAACTACATTAGGCATAGCCCCTCACTGACACACTTCAAGGGAAACCTTGTTGTGTGAATGGGTAACAGAAGATATACCCCTGGGATCATGTGTCCCAGAACCATACAGCCAGGGGGTGGGGGAGCCTGTCCAGTTTGATAGCTGCAAGACCTGTTGGGGGAATTGAATGGTGTTGAATTGTCACATTAACATGCCCTCTTTAGATCACTAAGTGCCCCTATCACCCTCCACAACCCCAGTCTTCAACAGCTTCCAGCAACTCTGCCTGGAATTGCTTCATTGGCTATGCTTGACTGAGGCTCAGTTACTTCATCAATGGTGCGGGGAAAGCCAACACACTGTAGCTATGCTTCTAATTGCCCTTGGGCAGATAGGAAGCAGGCTATCTGTGAACATCTAAAGTGCAGGCCATCACAGCCATAATATGTGAATAAACAGACCTTCAGATCACAATATACAGTGAGAAATCACCATGTAGTCAGGAAACAGTTAAGTACTGCAAGAACATATAGAACACTGATACTTAGTCACTCCAAAAGCCTATCTTGGAAGCTAGAAGACTTGTATAAATTTAAGGCTTTCTATTGCTTACCAGTAGGTTACCTACAGGGGAAATGAAAAACAAGCACAGTTGGAGAACATGCATGCAATAATACCATACCGGCCTATGTGTCAGCCTTAGGCTTTGGAATACTGGCCAAGGCTATTGGTGCCTTATTTAGGAGAGTCTCGAAGGTGAATACCAGCTCCATAAATGGCAAAATGGCAGATTAAATGAGGGTTATGCTTCTCAACACAAGGGGTTGTGATCACAACATGCATGCACTCACAGCACTCCTCAGGATGGACAACATCAACATCTGTGCAGTAACTGAGATATCTAAGCAACAACTTCCAAATATATATATTAATATATGTAGTGAAAATATCAAAAAATATATCTTGCATTTTTGGGAATTTTTAAAAAAATATGTGGAACTTAATGAACTAACTGAAAAGAAGTTGATTTTTTTTCCTACAAAAGAGGTAGGAACATCAAGGACATGGTAGTGCATACACAATTCTATAAACCTGATGAGAGAATATATGATCAAATTGTTGTTAAGGGTATGGCACCATGTGGAAAATGTAAAAAGTTGTCCTTATGTAACCAGCTTTTTTTCACAGATAAATGGTATTGTTTTTAAACCAAATGGTTGTTTTAATTGTAGAACAGAATGAGTTATTTATGCCATTAGATGTGGTTGTGAAAAATTTTACATTGGTCAAACTAAGAGAATGTTTAAGACCAGAATAATGAAGCATTTAAGGGACATAAGGGTAAATAAATTGGAGAGTCCCTTAGCTCAACATTTTTTTTGAATTTCATGGGGGTAAATGTGACAGTTTAAAAGCTACTGTTTTAGAACAGATTTTTACTAATGAAATTAGTGATGGTATAATAAAAAATATGCTTTTAAAAAAATAAACGATTTTTATATTAAAATATGATACTTTAATTCCTAAAGGTTTGAACACTGACTGTTGTTGAAAAAGTTTAATTTGAAGTATTGTCTTTTTAAGAATATATTAATTGTTGTACTTAATTGATTGTGTGATTGAATGATTAGGATAGCTGGTGTTATATAAACTATTTGTGCATATGATTTGTTACTCCTTGAAGGCTTATTGCAGCCGAGGCGCTAGAGAATAAAGTGTGCTTATACTGGTACGTTGTGTCATTTTTGCAGTAACTGAGATATGTCTTAAGGGTCCTGAGAGCACACCAGCACTACCAGACTACAACCCATACCACACATTTCAGCCACAGAACATGGACTGACAGACATGTAGGGGCTGTATCCATATTCATCAGGGATACCTACATCTCCAGGTTAGTGGGGCAGCATGACACCTCTGAGATCATCCATGTGCAGCTAACATGAGCCACAACTGCAATGTAAACTGTGGCCTGCTATGGATCACCCTCCATGACCCAGGACCACCACTCCACCTACCACGAGACACTGGAGAACATGACAGGCCTATCGCGCACCCTGGCATTGGTCAATGTCAACTACCATACCATTAACTGGGAAACTTACTCCGGTACTCACTTCCAGGCCCAGTGCTTCCTGGAATTTATCACCTCATATGTCCTGTATCAGGTGTAACCTCCCTAACGTGGGGTGGAAACTACTAGAAGTGGTCATCACCAACAAGGGCAACAGGTGTACCACAGCGGAGGTTAACCAGTCACTGGTTAGATCTGACCATGAACTATTCACTGTGTCCATACCCAAGCATCTCCCCCACCCACTGATACCACAGTGTATACCTTTCTTACAGCTCAATTTACACTACTAGTGACAGGGATGGGGGTTTCACAGCCCCCACTCTAAGGGGAAACACTGCTCAAGATACAGACAGATTTACAAATGCAGTCTATAAGCACCTACATGGATGTATGGATCATGCTATCACTGGTAAACCAAAACTCACTCCTCCTAGACAAGGACACCAGTCTGGTGGACCTCTGCAATAAACAGGTTATACTACAGAAGTAGGACAGTGTTCCAGACAAACAGCAAATCCCATGAAGGGCAGACATCCATGACCACTATTAGTATGATATGTAGGTCTCTCATGACATCATCCAAGGCCAACATCAGCAGGAGAATATGCAAGGATTCAAAAGATAACCACAAAGCCTTCTTTGGCTATGTCAAGGATCTATGTGGTGACACACAGATTTGCACTGTGCCTGTGAAATATAGCACAAAATATGCTGACCCTACTGATAGGTTCATAGGTAAGTACTAGGCTATCTGCCCGAAGGAATGTGTTGGCTTTTGCCGCCCCCTTAGATTAGTTCCCTGTGCCTCTGTCCAGCAGAGCTATTGAAGTAATCCCTGGGGTAAACTGTCTGTTTTCCATCCACTCGTCAAGGTTTCTCTTAAATAGGGTTAGCGAGGAACTCTGCCTAATGTAGATTGGAACCTTGTTCCAGAGCATGGGAAGTCTCTGGGACAGGAATCTATCCCTCCAGCACGTCCTATTTATTGTTGTGGTGAGGTTTAGATCCCTGGAGCATGTGGCTCAAGGGGATATGGTTTTTGGTTTTCTTTAGGTGGAGCATGTCCATCAATTCTGGGTTGGATATGGCCTTGTATGTCAGGCAGAGATCACCTCTGAGTAGGTGGTATACAACCGAGTACAGCTGGAGTTTCTTCCGTCGAGCTGCATAGGGCATCTGCTTGAGGACAGTGATCCTCTTGGTGTGGTACTTCTGTGGACTTTCCATTTGTTGCAGGTGTCTTGTAAGGTACATCCCAAATGGGACATTGTAATCTATGATGGGTCTGATGAGTGATGCATAGAGGAGCCCAATGACCTCTTTCAATGCAAACCCTTTTGTGATTAGGTGGGCTACATAAAAGGATTTTCTAACCACTTTGGCAATGTGATTATCAAAGGAGAGGTTACTATCTACTTGGGTCCCCAGATCCCTTATTACATCTTCCTTATTTAGGGGACTACCATCTATGTGGTAGTTTGTGGGTACTTTGTTTTTTCCAAAGGGGATGACTATGCACTTTTTGGCATTTAGCTTGAGGCCATGGTTTTGACACCACGTATCTGTCTCAGTGAGACCCTTTTGGAGGACGTCTGTGTCAGCCGGAGAGTCAGCTATAGCCCCTAGTTTGCAGTTGTCTGTAAACTTGGTCAGCCATAGTCCTCCTGTTCTTCCCTGTACCTCTGAGAAGTATATGCCAAACAGAAGGGGTCCTAGGACTGAGCCCTGGGGAATGTAACCAGTTTAGAGTCAGACCTAGCTCCCACAACTCTTACCATGTGGGTTCTGTCCATGAGCCAGTTGGCAACCCATCTCGTGACGTAGGGGTTTATGTTCAGGCTGGTGAACTTGTTTATAATACTGGAGTGGGGAATGGTGTCAAAGGCCTTTACAAGGTCTAGCAAGGCTGTGTGGACCACCTTTCCCTTGTCTATAGCCTTGGAAACTGTCTCAAAGAAGTCCACCAGGTTTAGAAGGCATGATCTGCCCTTAACAAAGCCAAACTGGGTAGGGTCCAGTTTTTAGAGGTTTCCAATTTCTCTGTTAATGAGATCCATGATGATGCACTCCATAGCTTTGCAGACCAAGCTAGTCAGGCGTATAGGGCGATAGTTCCTGGGGTCCACTGTGGCTCCACCTTTGTGGAGTGGAATAACCATTGCTGTGCGCCGCTCTGTGGGCACATAGCCTGTGGAGAGGCTGAGTTTAAACAGTGTGTTTAGGTGAGGGGTTAGTTCATCTTTGAGCTCATGTAGGATGCAGCCTGGGACACCGTCCGGTCCCATTGATGCTGTGTTTTTGGCTTTGGAGAGAGCTGTTTTAACCTGAGTGTCTGTGATTTCAGGGGCACTACATTCTTCTGGTATAGTTATGGGCCCTTTTGGGGGTGAGAGGGAGGTGAAGTTTGCACTGAACCTGTATGCCAGGATGTTGGCTATATCGGTTGGTTCAGTGTATTTTGTGCCATTCTGCACTAACTCTGAGCAGATCTGAGAATTGCCACTTAGATTCCTGACATAGCTAAAGAATGCCTTGTGGTTATCTTTGGAGTTCATGGCAATTTTTCTTTCGAAGCTAGCCTTGGATGATTTTATGAGGGAATGTAGTTTCTTGCTGATACTGATCAGGGATGTCTTCCCTTCTTGGGATTTTACAATTTTCTGTACTAGTTTCCTCCTTCTATTGTATAGCTTGTTTATGGCAGGGGTCCACCAGACTGGTTTCCTTTTCTTGGAGGAGTGAGTCTTGGTTTTGTTTTGGATAGCACGATCCATGCATTTCTGTTGATGCCCGTAGAGTGCATTAGTAAAGGATTTTGCAGCTTGGACAGTGTTTTCCTTTAGCTTGGGGGCTTTGAAACTTCCCACCTCGGTCTTAAGTAATGTGAAGTTTGCTTTTGAAAAGTTTTTCACAGTGGTTTCTTTGACCGGGGGTGATGGCGGAATGTGGATATCCAGAGTGATTAGTTTATGGTCAGATCTAACAAGTGAGGGGTTGAACTCCGGTGTGGAACACCAGTTGCCCATGTTGGTGATGACCAGGTCCAATATGTCACCTCTGGTGGGGGTATTGACTAGTTGATCCAGGGCATTTGAGTTTATAAATTCTAGGAAATGTTGGGCAAGGGAGTTTGTACTTGAGTAGTTCTCCCAGTTAATGTTTCGGTAATTGAAATCACCCAATATCAGGGTGTTTGGTAGGACCTTTATGTTTCCCAGTGTTTCCAGGAATGCGGAGTGGGGGTCCTGGGACATGGTGGGTGATCTGTATCAAGTTATAATTTGAATAGCAGTTTTTCCCATTGTTAGTTGCACGTGGATGATCTCTGATGCATCGTGCTGTGCCACTAACCTGGAGGTGTGGGCATCCTTGATGAATATGGATAATCCCGCGCCTTTTGTATTTAGGTCCGGGTTTTGTGGCCGAAATGTATGGTATGAGTTGTAGCCTGGTAGTGCTGGGGTGCTCTCTGGAGCCTTAAACCAGGTTTTTGTTACTGCACATATATCGATTTTCTCCATACTGAGGAGTGCCTCGAGTGCGTGTATTTTGAGGTTTAGACTTCTGGCATTGAGCAGCATTACCCCCAGTTTTTTGTTACTTGTGCTACTTACAGTGGTGAGTTTCTCTTTTGAGCCTTGCCAAAAAAAGGCACTATGGGGGTGGCAAGAGCCTTGGCCAGGTATTCAATAGCCTAAGGGTGACAGGTGCAAGCCACCTCTAGCAAAGCAGCGTGGCTTGTCGAGCACGTCATCCCAGGCTGACAGACACTGGATCCCCTTTGAATGACACCAGAAGCGTAGCCAGTTGTTGAAATTGATATTTTTTTCTCTATACCGTGGTATCATTCTTGGTGAGGGCAGGATGCTACTCAGGGTCATGGTCATACTGGCCTGGGTTACGTGATCAGAGAGCTCCTCCATGCCTCTTTTCATGTAGTCCAGGGAGGTACGGCTCAGGTTATTCACACCAACATGGACAATGACAGAGTCATATTTGTACTTGTTCTGGAGTGACCTGAGTGCTTGTGTTATGTGGCGGATCCTGGCATCTGACAGGCAGCTAACAGTAACCTTCTCCTTGTTCAGCCTAGTGAGTGGGACGTCAGTGTGCCTGACTACAGAGTCACCTATTACTAGTGTGTTGGGTATGTTATTTTGCCTTAAGGGCTGTGATTGTGTGGCACACTGGTTTTGTGAAGTATGTGTTTCATGGTTTGTGTTGGGGGGTGGAGGTTGCTTGGATGTCTGTTTTGGAGGTCTCTGTTGCTTCTGCAGATTTTTATTTAGAGCATACAAGTAAGTTTTCATGTATTTATGTGTGTTTTTTGCCGGTGCTGGTTTCATAGGTCTGTGTGAGATTGGTGGTGTGATGCAAGTAATTCCCTTCTCCTCTTGACTGCCTGGTCCAGTCTTGGGTTGAGAGAGAGCTTAGCCTCCAGTCTGGCTGTATAATTGCATCTCTTGCATGTATTAGTGTTTGGTGGAAGGAGGAGAGTATCGTCTTTGTACATGAGTCAATTGTAACATTGCCTCAAAATGCCCAGATTCACCAGTTGGACCAGAGAGTACACCTGAAACTGCCCTTTGGACATGCCTGGATAGGTACAGTGAACTGTTTTACTGATTGGCTGGTAAGGTCGAATAGAGAGCCTTATCCTTCTCTACAGTATCAGGTGGGAGTCTAGTGCTAAGGTTTATTAGCGCTTGCTATGAGTTTTAAGCAAGTGCCGGTATGAAAAGTGAATGGTTTGAGTGCTTAAGTTGAAAGTTTGTCTAGTTACAAAGGAAAAATTGAAGAGTAGTGTCACCACCATCCTTGCAGATAAATTCAGTGCATACTTCATCCCTAAAAAGCCCACAACACTACCAGAAAGGTACAGTATCCCACACATCAGAGATACACAGGTGGAAATGGCCATCTCTAACAGCAGAACACAGTGTCAATGGAGGCAGATGTTGTCCCAGAATGCATCTTGCAAACTGTACAAGACAACCTGCCCCCCACCTAATTAAACTTTCCTACCTCTGCCTCTCCACAGGCTACATGCCCATACAATGGCTTGTGGCAACAGTTACTCCACTCCATCAAGGTGGAATCACAACTGACCATGGTAACTACCACGCCATAACCCTGACTAGACTGGTCTGCAATGGTATGGTTCGCATCCTCATGGCACTCATTAACAAAGACATTGGTAACCTCCGAACACGTGACCCAACCCAGGTCAGCTTGGTTGAGTGCAGTTCGTGCCTACTGAACCTGTTTGACGTCTTACATACAGTCACCAAGATGTTAGATGATGGGGGTGTGGTTCACACATACTACCTGGACCTCGCCAAGGCTTTTGACACCATGCCCCACTCAGGTATAATTGATAAACACACCAGCCTGTACATACACCTATACATCATAGGTTGGATTGCCAACGGGCTTACACACAGAACCCACATGGTACGAATAGCGGTCTCCAGGTCCAACTCTTGAACAGTCATGACTGGTGTCCCACAGGACTCAGTCCTGGGAGCCCTACTGGTTGGCATATACATCCCAGAGGTACAGGCAAACACAGGTGGACTACGGCAGACCATGTTTGGCAATGACTGTGAACTGGGAGCCATGATTGACAGTGCAGCTGACACAGACATCCCTCAAGGGGCCTCACAGAGAACATCACAAGGTGTCAATGTCATGGCCTCCAGCCAAGTGCCACTAACTGCATGGTCATTCCATTGTGGAATTGGCACCCACATATTAACACATAAGTGGCAGCCACTTTAATATGGACGAGGTAATGGGGTATCTGGGGACTAAGGTAGATAGTGATCTCCCCTTTGACAATCATATCTCCATAGTAGTTAGGACATTCTTCTATGTATGTCATCTGATTACTAAAGGATTCCCATCTAGACATACTGGGGTTATAGTGCCCCTTTATGAATCACTTATCAGTCCCATCATAGGGTATAATAACCCATGTGGGATGTACCTCAGAAGCCACTTCCAACAGCTGGGAGGCCCACGAATGTACCTCGCCAAGGGAAATACTGGCCTCCAACATATGGCCTATGCAGCCAGACTGAATAAACTCCTGCTTTACTCAGTGGCATCTCGTTTACTCAGGGATGATTTCTGCTGGCCAACACAGTCATGTCGAACTCAGGCTTGAGGGATATGCTCCACCTATGGGAATCCATGTCACAGTGAGCCACACACTGTAGTGAGCTGAACCTTGCCACAACAATAAATGGAAAATGCTGGAGGGATGGCTTCCTGTCATAGACACTCCCCATACTTTGGAACAACATCTCTAACTACATTATACAGAACCCCTCACTAACAATCTGCAAGAGAAACCTTGAAGAGTGGATGGGGAATAGTAGATGCACTCCAGGGATCCCACCATTGGCTCTGCTACACAGAGGGACAATTAATGAATCAATGGGGTGGCAAAATCTGACACATTTTGGCTGGGCTTATGAATGGCCTCTGGCAGTTGGCCAAGTACATACCTACGAATCTATACATACAGTATCTGCATATGCTGATAGCTTAATTTACTGTTCAGGTGTTGACTTACTGTGTGCCAATGGCAGTTGTGTGTGCAATAGTTGAGGGCTGCCTATGTTGGATACACACAGTAGACTGCCTGTACATGACAATTTATAGGTAGTCTTGTGTGTGTGCCATCCATTTTTTACTGTGTGTGCAGGTGGAGAAAGGTGTCAGTCCCTAGGTGTGTCAGTGTGCGTGCTATACGTTCCCTCTTTGCCAAGGCATGGGCATACTGGGCACACCTCCATCTGCCTACTGGGGCTGTCTCAGGGTGTTTGTGGTCTGCGTACCTCTGTGCCTGTGGGGCCCTAGGCAATGGTGGTGGGCTGTGAGGGCCTTCACCATTCTGTCCCTTCTGCAGCTGTTTCCACAGGACCATATTGTGTAGCATGGCACACACTATGAAGATGTGGGTACATGTGCCTGGAGAGTACTGCAAGGCTCCACCAGATATGTCCAAGCAAAGGAACCATGATTTCAGCATCCCAAACACACACTCGATGATGATTCTGGTTTGTGCGTGTGCCTCATTATGGCATTTCTGCATGGGTGTGTGTGCATTTCTGATGGGAGTCATCATCCACGGTTCCAGTGCATAGCCAGCATCCCCCACCAGGTGGCCATTTGGGATGTCCACCCTGGCAAATAAACGATAAAGCTGTGAGGCATGCCAGATGTGGGAGTCGTGATAGATTTCAGGGCTGCCAGCACACACATCCATGATAATGCCCTGGGCATTGCACATGACCTGGCAGTTGATGGAGGGGTAC
Organism: Protopterus annectens; assembly: GCF_019279795.1. Lineage (NCBI taxonomy): Eukaryota > Metazoa > Chordata > Ceratodontiformes > Protopteridae > Protopterus > Protopterus annectens. Next base: position 1,757,929,321 of record NC_056731.1, on the reverse strand, counting down.
CCCTTGCAGTTTATGTAGTGCCTACCCTGCTCAGCGGGTGGTGACTTGATGTGTATGTGTGTGCAGTCTATTGCACCCAGTACCTCTGGGTATTTTGCCACACGGTGGAAGAGACGCATATTGCTGGTCAACTCCTCCTGCATTCAAGGGAAGTATATGTGCTCATTGGCATGTGGTAACATGGCATCCAGGAACTGATGTAGTACCCTGGATTCTGATGCCTGTGTGATCCCCATGATATCCCCAGTTGGTCTTTGAAAGGTACTTGTAGCTAGTATTCTCAGGCTTACACATACCTTCGTATCCACTGGGATGGGTTCCCCTCTGTTTGTTCTGGCTCTGAGGCGTGGCCGGCACAACTGCATAAGTTGCTGTAGGATGTCCCTGTCCACCCTGTAATGCTCTACTATCTCCAGATCATGTAGCCCCTGGTAGTTTACCCTGGGTCTGAACACTCTCCTCCTCCTCTGGTGCCAGAGGTGTTTGTGAATCATCCTCCAAACCACCTTCAGTCCCTAACACATGCTGGTGGATCAAAGCTATGGCAGCCCCTAACATGTACATAATAAAAGTTCCCCATCTGTATACACCACTGGTGCAGAGTGTATGGGAATACAAAAATGTGTGTGAGGTGCTTTCACACTTTATAGTATTGTGCTATGGATGCTGCTGATGTCATTGGGTGTGTATGAGCTATTCCAGCTGCAGCGTGTCTTAATTATGGGTTTTGCAATGAGTACTGCAAATGTGGGGTCTTTACTGTGGAGAGCTACTTGCCTGCCTTGATTAATCTGTTGCCCTTTAATTCACTTTTAGACCTGGATCCCCTCCCATTATCAGTCATGCATCCACCTGCTGTCTTTCTTGTTTTGTACTTTCCCTACCCAGTCATGGCAAATTGTGCCTTGTAGCTTATATACTGCAAATCGGCTTTGTTCTGCTTTGACACTTTACTGTTTTCTTTGCAGTACAGCCCCTCCCCTTTCCTGTTCTGCAGGTAGCTGCTTGCAGCCTTGTTAGCTGTTGTCAATGGCCCACTGTAGGCTCCTAGGTGTTAATTAGTCATTTGTACTCCAATTTCACTGCTGCAGCATGTTCTTTGGTTCCACTTGTTCACCCACTAGAATTTTGCTACTGCTGCAGCATTTCCTTATTTCTTTCCTATATCCTTCCTGTTTCAGCTGCATTTTGTGCTGCGCATACCCATTTACCGGGTTTACATGCATTTTTATCTCCGTTAACATGCATACTCCGTTACCTTGTGTACTCTCAGCTAAGCATAGCTATGGCCAATTCAACACACCCCTATCCTGCAGCTTTGCCTAGCTAGGGGCAAACCGGTTTAGCAATGCTCCAATGTGCTTACAGCAATGGTGACACACCCCTCTCTTGATGTCATCTTTATCTCAAGGACACAGCTCAGTGTTATAACACTACACTGTGAGGTGCATCCAAACACTAGCGGGGAATCTGTGATTCACTATTACTCCTCTCATTTGCATGGCATTGCCTACTAATTCCTAGCTACTGCGCATAACACTGTCACTGCCCCTTAGCAACCCTTGCGCCAGAAGTATGGTGTAGCATGCCTGCAATTGACTATTATGGGGAAATCATGATATGTGTTTCATTGCAGTTTTATTCTACATTTTTATATATTCCTTGTGATCCCCTTTGCGCATCGCTGCCCTGCTCTTCCACGTCGTGCTAGAGTGACTATATATATTAAATGTTAATTTTATATTTTGTATATTTTTTTTATGCCAATGGCTATATATTTAGCCATTGGCATATATTAACGATATAATACATGTGTTTGGTCGGCTGTCATGGCTCCGATTTTATGTTTGCAAAAATGTAAACTGTTTTCGACGGTTTACATTTCTGCATGCTTACACTACACCTGCACCACTTCCTGAATCACTACATACCTTCATTTGCATGCTACACTGCTGCACATGAGGTAATTAGCATACAAGGCTCAGGAGTTGTGCGGGCGTAGCGTACGCAGTTAGTGCATGTGGAAACAGCTTGTACCTGAATCACTCGGCGGCCCTATTTGGTGTTAGAACACCGACACTATGCCTGCATCTGGTGTAAGCTTCATGAATCCCAGGGAACATAGCTACACAGCAGTACTTGGCTGCAAAATGGACTGTGGCGTGTGGTGTGTAACCCATGACGGGAACACATCACAATTGTTTGAGAAGGTGGGATATCTATGTTGGTGAAGGGTAGTAGCCACATATTGGTATGTAGGTTTGGTTGGATGACAAACAAAACAGCATACAGGGCTGGTATATGACACATGTGGTGGGTAAACACTGTAGATGGGTAGTTTTGTTTGCAATGTAGAGGGCATTGAGCCCCCCCTATGGGAACAAAGGGACCAAGGTGCAGACCCATGGACAGTCATGACAGCATCTACATGGTCATAAAAGTGCCTGGGCTGTGGGCTGAGAAGGAGGAGCAAGCATGTCTAACCTGTGTATGTGTACTGCATGCCTCTAGGTGATGTAGCACATATCCCATGTCTCTGTGGTGCTCCCTATGCACCAGACCCTGGACCTAACTGTGGATGACAGAAATCTGTCTGTGTATGCACCTGGGAGGGGGGCACCATCCCCTGAGGTGGTTCCACATGAAGGTAGTACAGGACCATTAGATAATGAGGTTTCATGGTGGGTTGTGGATGTGATGTGGCCTGGTAACATGTCCACATTAGGTAGGAGAGGTGTCCCTGCTGGCAAATATCCCCTACACATACTATTGTGTCACTGTCATGGAACATATATGGGTTGTAATAGTCCACACAATTCCAGAACATGTCCAACACCATGCATAGATATCCCAAATAACACAGAATGGCAGATGTGTAGCAATCACATAGCAAGCATTCCACATGCATATGTGGAAACATAGTGACAGTAACAATGGCATGCAGGTGAAATATTCCAACACAGGCCAGCAATTCTAGCGTCCCCACAGGGAGCATGTCTACAAACACATAGCAGAATGTGTGGTACAATACAATATACTTCCCAATGGTAGATAAACTGGAGCCATAACACTTGCGTTGTGTGAACATTTAGTTGGAGCTGATATTGTGGTAGGAGATCGATATGTATATTGTATTATGGTAACCATGCCATATGAGTTGCACAGACATATTTCCATCTTTATGTCTTTCAGGGACAATGGCACATCCAAGGAATTCAGCCTACAATGCCGCTGAGGATGACATCATAATCAACAGCCTCATCTAGCACTATCAGCTGTTCTTCTCCAGGATGAGCCATGATCAGCATGAGCACACCGCCATGTGGAATGATGTAGTCCGCAGTGTAAATTATGTTAGCATGCACAGTCATACTTATAAGCAGGTCCGCCATCATTGTAGTGACCTGCTCCGCCATGTACATCGCCGTGCTGCTGCCATGCGGGGTTACCACCCCACAACAGGGGGGCCATAGCATCCATCCCCCCCTCACCAGAGTTGAGGAACTGCTCATGAGCCTGGTGGCACCTGCCCACCCACAAGGGCTACAGACATATACAATCATGCAGGTAAGGTCCCAGAGCATATCGGTAGACCACAGTTGCGTATGTATCTGTACAGGTAGATCATGCATATGTGAGATGTAGAGTCTGTTGCTGTGTATTACTGATAATCAGTTGTGCATAATCTGTAGTATTGTGGATTTCAACTGTGGTTTTACTGTAATCTTGCCCCACCCTGTAGCAATGTCACAGCTGTGGCCACTGACATCAACTCTATCTCATCCCAGTGTAGGTCCCTCAAGGATACCAGCAGGGCACTGGCCTGATGCCGGTGAATATGGTTTAAGGTCATGCTTGGCAAAACACTGTGCATGTCATAGCTAAGTCTTAGGCCATGTACACATCTAACACACCTACCCATAATGCATGCTGTACATGCTCACTGACAGAGCACACACCTCACTAATGGAATTACCCACCTCAAACACATGCAATACACAGACCATCTCAGACAACTGTGGCTACACTCCAGTGCACATTGCCCAGGCACAGGTGACATCTGCCGAACATACACAGCTATGTCATACACAGAGCAGTTGAACATGCTATACATAAGGTCCATAGGTTCATAGGTAGGTACTAGGCTATTGGCCTGAGGACCTACGTAAGCCTAGCCAACAAGGTTCCCTGGCTTACGTCACCCAAGAAAGTTATTTTCCTGTGCAACTGTCAAGCAGAGACATAGAAGTGATCCCCGGGGTGTATTTCCTATTTCCCATCCACTCATCAAGATTTTTCTTGAAGAGTGCTAATGAAGAATTTTGCTTGACATAGATGGGTAGCCTGTTCCAGAATATGGGAAGTCTCTGGGACAGGAATCTATCCCTCCAGAATGTCCTGTTTATTGTGGTGACAAGGTTTAGGTTCATAGAGCATGTAGCTCGGAGGGATTGGGATTCTTTAGGTGTAGCATGTCCAACAGCTCTGGGTTTGACATAGCTTTATATGTTAAGCAGAGATCACCTCAGAGTAGGTGATATGCTACAGAGTAAAGCTGGAGTTTTTTGAGACAGTCAGTGTAGGGCATCTGTTTGAGGCCAGTAATCCTCTTTGTGAGTTACTTCTGTGGCCTTTCCAGCTGCTGCAGATGTCTTGTGAGGTACATTCCAAAAGGGGCGTTGTACTCTATAATGGGTCTAATGAGTGTTGAGTACAGGGGAACAATGACCTCTTTTTTCCTGGATGAGAACCCTTTTATGATAAAGTGTGCCACGTAGAAGGACTTCCTGATTACTGTTGCAATGTGACTATCAAAGGACAGACTACTGTCCACCTGGGTCCCAAGGTCTCTTATCACACATTCAGTGTTAAGTAGACTGATGTCTATGTAGTAGTTCATGGGCACAGAGTTTTTACCAAAGGGGATGACAATGCACTTTTTGGCATTTAGCTTGAAGCCATGGCTCTGACACCAGGCATCTGTCTCAGCGAGGCCCTTCTGTAGGATTTCCACATCATTTGGGGACTCGACTATGGCTCCTAGTTTGCAGTCATCTGAGAACTTCATTAGCCAGAGGCCTTCTGTGTTAGCCTGTATTTCAGAGAAGTAGATACCAAACAGGAGAGGAACCAGGACTGAACCCTATGGTACTCCACTTGCCACTGGTTTGAGGTCAGATTTGGAGTGTGCAACTTTTACAGTGTGGGTTCTGTCAGTGAGCCAGTTGGCAACCCATCTTGTGATGTAGGGATTTATACCTAGTTTAGTGAGTTTAGCTATAATTCTAGAATTGGGGATGGTGTCGAAAGCCTTGGCGAGGTCAAGATAGGCTGTGTGAACCACCTTACCCTCATCTACGGCTTTGGTGACTGCCTCAAAGAAGTCGATCAGGTTCAGGAGGCATGATCTGCCTTTCATAAACCCGAACTGGGTGGGATCCAGAATTTGGTGGTTACCAATGTCTTTGTTTGAGTTCCAGGATGATATGTTCCATGGCCTTGCAGACCAGGCTCATCAGGCTAATAGGGTGATAGTTCATGGGATCAGTGGTGGCTCCCCCTTTGTGGAGTGGGATAACTGTTGCTGTATGCCATTCAGTGGGCACAAAGCCTGATGTGAGGCTATGATTGAACATGGTGCTTAGGTGGGGAGCCAGTTCATTCTGAAGTTTGTGTAAAATGCAGCCTGGGATGTTGTCCGGTCCCATGGATGCTGTGTTTTCGGCTTTAGAGAGTGCAGCTTTTCCCTGCGTAGTTGTGATTACAGGGCTCTGCATTCTTCCTGTATCGATATGGGCCCTTTAGGGGGTGAGTGGGGTAAAGTTAGCACTGAACCAATCTGCCAGGATGTTGGCAGTATCAGTTGGTTCTGTAATTTTCATGCCGTTGTGCTGTGACTCAGAGCAGATCTGGATGTTGCCATTGAGATTCTTGACATATCTATAGAATGCTTTGTGGTTGTCCTTAAAATAAGTGGTGATTTTGTTTTCATAGCTAGCTTTGGAGGATCTTATAAGGGATCTCAGCTTCTTACTGAGGCTGACCAGGGAACTCCTCCACTCATGGGATTTTACCCTCTTTTGCAACAATTTCTTCCTTCTGTTGTACAGTTTGTTTATGGCAGGAGACCACCAGATTGGCTTTCTTTTTTTGGAGGATAGCATCTTGGTTCTCTTTGGGATAGCCCGATCCATGCACTCGTGTAAGTGCTTATAGAGTGCATTTGTGTAGGATTCAGCAGTCATAACTGCATTGTCCATCTGCATGGGTGTCCTGAAGTTCAACACTTCTGTCTTAAGAAACATGAAGTTGCTAACGCTGGGCAAAACTGCAATCCAAATTGTAGCTTGCTACAGATCCCCCACCATGTCCCAGGATTCCCACTCCTCTTTTCTTGATGTACTGGAAAATATTAGGGTTCACCAAACACCCTAATAATAGGCAATCCCAATCCCTCTGCCAACACACTCTCCAGGGTCCTAAACCTCATCAATACATTAAACAGAACATACTGGAGGGATAGGGTCCTGTCCTGGGGAATTTCCACACTCTGGAACAGACTACCCATTCATGTCAGGCAATGCTACTCACTGGCCCTCTTTACAAAAACACTTGACAACTGGATGGGAAATGGGGAATTCACCCTGGGTAGTATGTCTGTGCTACAGCCTGACAAGGGCACAGGGAATAATATTATTGGTTGGTGCATGCCTGGGAACCCCTGTGGCTAGGCTTATTTAGGCCCCAGGACCAATAGACTATGAACCTATGTGTACCACAGGCAACAACAGCCAGGGTGCACTACAGATATGTCCTGCATAATTGTGGGACATTGCCAAAGCCATGTGTTGCAATGTGTTCTGATGTACCAGCACCATCTTGGGGAAGTACAGAAAGTTGCAGTTATGATACATGTGCTGCACAATCCACACCTCACTCCAACCCAGGGATGACATCCCCATCTGTACCTTGCTGGTGCCACTGTACACTTGCATATTTACCATGCATTGGCAGGGAATATGCCAGTACACATGGTGTTCCTAGTTTGGGATACTGGGCCACAGATTCGAGCATTTGCAAAGTGGCAGGAGATGGTGAGAGTGTGTCATCCTGAAACACAACAGTGCATTGGAGGGGAGAGACAAACCCATTAAGAATGGCTGTATCTGCACGCAGTCAAGGTCATGAAGTGTGGCAGCCATAACCCGGACTCCACGGCACTAGTGATGGTACTCTGTGATCTCCAAGGGCTGTGCACGTGTTTGGTTTGGGGAACATTTGCAGGGCTGACTGATCAACTACTGGCTCATGATGATGGCCCATGCTACTATACCCCTGCCAGGTATTGTGACCACAGTAGTACACATAGCAGTTGTTGCTCCACACCATCATGATATGTGTGTGCACACATATGCACCCACAAATGGTATGCATCCCAGTCAGCATCTGCACAACTGACACATATGGCTAGTAATGCAATTAACTGCCTAGGTCATATGTTACATATCAGGTGTGTGTAGTGTTGACATATGCAGCAGTGTTGCACCATGGCATGTCAGGGAAGAGGGTGCCATGGTAATAATGGTATGTATACTCACCATAGGCACAGTAAAGTGTGTCTGTTGTCAGTCTAATGGTATTCTATCACTCATACATGCACCACTGATGATGACATCTGTGAATACACATCAGGCATCCACAAACCACGTGTCCACATATAATCCACAAACACACAGAGGCTGTGAGCAGCAGATGAAACATAACTGACACACAGATACACATCCTGCAATGGTGTGTACACCTGTGAGGTATTGTGCACAGTACATGCCAGGTTGCTACACAAATGCACAGCAATGTTGTGGACATGGTTGCAGTGTGTTCCGGGGGGGGGGCATCACCAACTAACAGAAGCCATGCATCACAGCCATGTATAATGTTGGTAACAGAGATTGACTACAGTTGGACTGCATGCTGTTGAGCACCACATGTCCTGCATGCTGACATGTGTGTAATTACAGGTCTGTGTGTGATAATGTAGTGCATCATCACCTGCTATTGTGTGTGTTAGGGGGGTGCTGGAGTTGTCTGTAGGTGCTTTCTGGTGGAGTGTATGGGTTATCATGTATGTCGACTGCATGTGTGTATGTGTGTGTGTGTGTATGTGTGTGTGTCAATGTCTGCACAAGTGTGTGTGTGTGTGTGTGTGTGTGTGTGTGTGTGTGTGTGTGTGTTTGTGTGTGTGTGTGTGTGTGCATGTGTGTGTGTGTGTGTGGTGTCGTTCATACCTGCCATCTTCCCTTAGGAGTCTTGCAGTAGATGGACATGGATAGACATATTACACACCAGAAATACATGTCTGAACTGTGATTGCAGGACAGCCAATAGTATATGAGTGTCCACAGCTGGAAAGATGCATAGGGAGGTAATACTACATACCAGGGATATTGGTTTAACTGCAAAAAGCAGAAATGTGAAGGTAAACCCATGTATACAGCAGTACAGATGCAGTGGGGAATCATTAGACTACACCAGAGTTTTTCCATATTGTAATGTACTCCACGTAGTAGTCAGTGCAACAGATCATGCAGCTATTGAACAACAGTTATGAATGCCACCCCTGTATGTGACATCATTGACTGACCGCAGTAGTCAATAACAAATGGCAGCCATTCACAACGCATGTGGACCACACCAGGATGTTACCTGGATGACAATAGGGTGTCCTGGACAACACAGACCCCAAACAAGAGAAAGAGGTAATGGAGTAACAGGTCATGTGTTGTGATCACATGTCTGAGCTATTAGATGAATTACACCTGAGTGATTGGCATCTTTTATTGTAATTATTCAAGTCTGATGCTGGATGGGGGAGTACAGACAATTAAATAGGGACTTTGTCTATACACAGGTAAAGTCCATTATTGTGCTGCAATTCCAGGGTGTGTGCATGTCTCTGCACATGTGTGCATGTGTGTGTGTGTGTGTGTGTGTGTGTGTGTGTGTGTGTGTGTGTGTGTGTGTGTGTGTGTGTGTGTGTGTGTGTGTGCTTTTACTGTTAATTGGTGATGTACAGGTCTTACAGTCCGTTTCCTGTTTTCCCCTCACAGGTGGTGAGGTGGGGCTGGGTCCCTCCCACAGGGGAATCTGATGTCACTGATACAGACAGTGACCATGAGGATAGGTGTGTTGAGGCACAGGCGGGGTTGTCAGGGGCTGATGCTGGATCACCAATTGACATTCCAAAAGTATCCACCCCATCCACGCACACAGTCATACTGCCTCTACATACCTCATCACCATTGGCCTTAGCTGAGGGGCAGTCTATGATTGGCCTTGGCCAGGACAGTGTGGTATCCATGGCATGTATGTCAAGACACAGCAGCCATAGCCAGATGTCCGGCAGCTACCACAAAGACAGATGTTCAGGGCTGTTTGACAGAGCACTGCTGGTCATCATGCCCTTGGCAGACATGCTACGTCTATATCTACCACATGCATGTTTCAGGTTGTCATGGAGGCACAGGCATGAATGGAACGGTACACCAGACAGGGTCTAAGGGTGCAGAGGGCTTATCACACCTCTGTAAATGACAGCATTCATGACCTAGCAGGTGCCATTCATAATTTCACCGAAGTCATGGATAGACGGTGGGGTGAGACATTGGATCTCATCAACAATGTCATGTCCATGCATCAGGACAGAGTGGGAGGGTTGCAACGGCCTTGTGGACATATGCCAGCAACAACAGCAGCTGGAGGTCACCATGGAGATCCCACCAGTCACACCTCCTCCTGTAGTGGCAGTACCAGCCCCAGCACTGCAGGGGGGGGGGGTGCTGTCCACAGACCATCATAGTAGGCCACATGCATGTGGCCCTGGCCAGTCCAAGGAGGGACCTGGATCTAGTGGATGTTTGTCAACCTCAGGGGACAGTACCCTAACTGGCCATGTACCTGATAGTGCCTGTGGCACCCCTGCCAGGTACAGTTCCCGTGGCCGTGGCTGGAGGCATTGAACTGCAAACCCTGCCAGGTACAGTCTGCAGCTGTCTCACAAATCTCTGTATAGGGCAGTCACGTGGTGGAATTGTGTGCATGCAGACATGCACACATCAACAACAAACCTAGGGCAACCACATACCTGCACATACAACATCACAATTGGCCCATAACACTACTTAGCCCCCTCACACACAAAAACACACATTGTCAATTGTATGGCTCAGCCTAGGCCTCCAGCAAACCAACAACATACCCTGTCCATATGATGATACCTGTGCCACATCCTGTCATCCGTAACATCAATGTAAGGACAGGCTAACATGGGTCTGATGCACAGGGTGACTGTACAACAGTGTAGCATGTTGTTAGCAGTAAAGTGAAATGCTAACATCCTGGAATGGGTAGCTGTGCAGCCATGATGCATTATAGCTGTTATTAACAATGTTGTATTGTTTTCACCATTATCTATTCCGATTGTGTTGTGTTTGTCCATGTGCCACATGGCTGATGGGTGTAGTGGTTTCAGCAGGCCTTTTACAGTGTAGTGGGTGGTTCACATGACATGGCTGGGTACAAAACACAGAGCCTTTGGTTTGGATGCAATACAGATACAAGACTGTACACATGGAGGTATGTCCCCATGCAGGTAACACATCTGTTGCCCATGTAATCCCACCAAGACAGGATAGGCACAACCACATATTTATATATATGTGGTCTGCTATTTGAATGACATTGAAAATGCAAACAACAGGGTGTATGTCCCTTTCCCCTCTCTACTGCAACCCTCACCTCAGTAACATGGATGTGCTACTGCTGGTGGCATAGCCCTACCCTTAGGAGGGTGTGAGGTGCTCTACTAATGTGAATGGTGTAAACAACAACTAATCAACCTGATAACATACACTGTACAGTATTACAGACAGTTATGTGGGGGGATAGATTCAACAGTAACTTCAGTTATGGTGGATGTGTCCACAACAGTCACACTCAGTGAGTTATAGCAACCCCAGTATTACTGCACACCTCTACAGTGTGGAGGAGGGCATTAACACATCTACAACCTGTGAAGGACTGGATGTCCACAGGATGGCACCTGTGGAATGTTGACATTTGCCAAGCAGTCCTGGAGGAAACATATTCTGTGAACAGAGGTAAATCCCTTAACATCTACACACATTCCTACATGTGGGATGGTGTAGAAAAGCCTGCTATGATCTACATAGGCTGTGTGAACCACCTAACCCTCATCTACAACTTTCATGACTGCTTCAAGGAGGTATACCAGGTTTAGCTCCATTCTCTGCCTTTGACAAACCCAATATTGGTGAGGTCCAGGGTTTTAAAATGACCAATGACATTGGCCAAGGGTTCAGTGTTGATATGTTCCATGCCCCTACAGATCAGGCTCATCAGGCTACTGGGTGGTAGTTCCCAGCTGACATGGTGGAACACCTTTTGTGGAGTGGGATGACTGTTGCTGTGTGCCATTCAGTAGGCAGAAACCCTGAGTTGAGTCTATGATTGAGCACAGTACTTGGGTAGGGTGCCGGTTTGTTCTGTAGTCTGTGTAGAATGCAGCCTGTGTTGGTTTCTGGTCCCATGGATGCTGTGTTACTGGCTTTGGAGAGTATGGCTCTTACCCATGTATCCATAATTACAGTAACCTTGCATCAGTCTAGTGTACAGATGGGCCATTTAGGGGGTGAGAGGGGAGTCATGTGTGCAATGAACCCATCTACCTGGATGTCAGCATTATCTGTTGCTTCTATCTAATAGTGCCATTGTGCTGTAACTCAGAGCAGATGTGAGTATTGCCATTGAGATCCATGATTTAGCTATACACTGCTTTGTGGTTGTCCTTGGCAACAGTGGTGAATCCATTGTCAGGTGAAGGCCTGTTGGATCATATGAGGGATCCCAGCTACTTACTGAGCCTGCCCAAGGGGTTCCCCCAAGCATGAAACTTCACATGACTGTACTGCAGGATATGTTACTGATGCCAGGCTGACATCATACAGGTGGGACTGAGTACTATCAACATCTAGTGCGCTTGGTCCTGGTTATGGGATTTGCAACAGTTGGTAGTGTATTGCAAGCCAGACATGTTTGGCTGTGGGGGGATACCTATTTGTGCCAGACGTATGTTGTTTGGGCCTCTCAAACCCATTAATGGTGCATGTGGACATATATGTTTTTGTTATGTTCCCAATGTTATCTACAGATGTATGTCCATATATACCTATATAGACACACATATATATGCTTACATATATATATATATATTGCAGTATATATGTGGACATATATATATATATATATATATATATATATATATATATATATATATGTGTGTGTGTGTGTGTGTATCTCTGTATATGTCTTTATATTGATATATATATATATATATATATATATATATATATATATATATTTCTATATCTATATGTATATATATAGGTATCTTATATACATTTAGATATTAATATATGTTCACACACACATCTACATGCAGAAATACATTCCCCATAGTGTTGAATACCTGGGCTGGATGATATGTTTGTGAAAACATCAGGCTTGCACATATCTGCCATAGCTTGCTGGTAAATCACTTTGTCTATGGTGTGCAGGGTCGTGGGTTCAAGCCTGGTTGGAGCTGTTTATTTTGTTGCTGAGCAGAACATGGCCCGTTCAATACAGACTGATTATGTCACTTTAAAGAAGTTTTCCATGGGTTTGCGTGGATTTGCATGGAGCTAAACACTGCTAACTTCCAGTTACAGTGTCTTACACTCAGTTAGCTTCTAAATTGCTTAACCTGTGTAGGCAGTGCTTAACCCCGTGCAAACCAGCTTAAAACAGCTCAAAAGAGCCTTAATCACTCTGTATCTAATGGGCTGTGTTCTGCCCAGCAACAAACTAAATGGCTCCTGCAAGGCTCAAACCCAGGATCCTGCATACCATAAACAAAGTGATTTACCACAAAGCCATACCAGACGGAAAAAAGTCAACTGTTTTTGAAAACATATCATCCAGTCCAGTCATGCAACAGTACAGAGAATGTAAACCAATATCTAGATGCATGTGTTTGTAAATATATTAATATCTAAACAAATACAACATATATGTATATATATATATATATATATATATATATATATATATATATTTTTTTTTTTGTTTAAACTATATACATATATATTAATATATATGAACATATATACATGTAAATGCTTACATCAACACATATATGTGTCTACACCTATATGTCTACATATACACAGCAAGTTACATATGTGTACACAGATATACATCTATGTAGGTATATACGGACATAGTTATATATATGTAAGCAGATATCTATATCGGTATATATGGCCATACATCTGTAGATAGCAATGGCAGATTAACAAACACACATATGTCCACATGCACTGTTAATGGGGTTGAGAGGTCCCACACACTATACATCTTGTACGACTAAGCACCCCCCCCCCCCACAGCCAAACATGTCTGCCCTGCAATACACTACCAAGTGTTGCAGATCCCATAACCAGGACCTGACACGAGATGACACGACATGGGCACAAGATGTTAACAATACTACATCCCATCTGAATGATGTCAGTCTGGTATTGGTAACATGTCATGCAGTACAGTCTGCCTCCCATAGGAAATGTAAAATGTGGAAGCCATCAACATCCCCAGGATACAGATACACAGACACAGATATGCAGATACATATATATATATATATATATATATATATATATATATATATATATATATATATATATATATATACACATAGATATGGATATACGTGTGACTATGGACACTGTATGGGCCAACCATACAAATGACAATCGTTGCATGCAACATATACCCACAGAGACGTCATAGGGAAAACACCACACACAGGTTTGCAGAAATGGAATACCTTTCACTGTGTGCTATTACAGTTCTATGTGCCATGTCATATAGCTGTTCAGACACTGACATCCATATAAACAGAGGAATGTAACTGTGAAGCAGTTATACTAATACAGTAGCCTGGAAAGGTTCACAACTGCTGCTGTCCAGGCCAAGCCCTTCAAATTGTACAATAGTAAGGACAGACGGGGCCACAAGATACCAAGCAATCAACAGTATGTAATGCAGGTGTATAGTTCAGCAACCTCTACCTACACTCTGTACAAAATCACTAGGTGGTAAAGACATCATGTGACCAAATGGGTTGTAACTGTTACATAACAAGGCATAACTGACACCATCACGTGCATACTGACAAACAGAACAGTCTGTATGGCAGGAGGCAGTAGACTTGCATTAACCCAAGATATGTAAGTACTGTAAATATTGGTGAAGTATACGGTACTGTACATCCAGATACCTTAAGGCAGCTCACCCCTGATACCCCCACATATTTTAACAGCCTAGGTAATTTATGGTGCTTCCCCCCCGACTTAATAATGAAGGGCCATATACCACTGTTACATACACTGGCCTCTGGGGTGCATAAGAGCACACATGTATTGTGTAGGTGACGCCCACACATATATGGCCCCAGCCCCACCGTATGTGTGGGGGATACAACAGCAGTGGACTTATGGCAGCAATGGCAGTGTGATATACTCACAGCCCACTGTGGAACAACCCCCGACAGCATGTCATATGTGCAAAGCTTGATATGTAGGTGGAGGACAGATGCTGGAACACAAGCACAAATGTGGAAAACTGTTGCCATACATATACTAAGCAAGTTGCTGGTGTTACAGGATAGTCTGCAACATACAAACTCAAAACTGAAGAATTCACAAACAGCTACCACAGACTAGGAGAAATTTAACATGATTATTAGGTTTCAATTTATTATAAGCTAATTTATATGACAACAAGTTCAGGAATGGCATAATTATTATGATTGTAATGGTGGGGGTATCAGTAGTTTATATATACTTCTGCAGTGTGTTCTTTGAAAAAAAATTTTTTAAAAATTTTAAAAATTTTTAAAAAGTTTAAGTATGTATCAAATTGTATTGAGCAATTGTGTGCTTGTGACTCATTAATTAATTGAGACAATTAAGAGAGGGTGGGTATATAAGGGAATGTTGTGTATGAAAGTATTTGTTCTGAAGAAGTCTTTGTTATTGAGATGAAACCTAGGTCAACATAGTTTAATAAAGTGACAATTCAATTAAGTGGTTCCAGTTGTTGGAGTTGATCAAATTTCTCCTAGTCTGTGGTAGCTGTTTGTGAATTCTTCAGTTTTGAGTTTGTCCAGTTGTGGTTTTTCGACATGGAGAAACCGGAGTCCAATTTCGACATCATGGAGCTACTACAAAAAATAAATCAGCAGCTGACAGAACATAAAGCACAAATTAAATCGTTGGCAGATAAACAGCAGTCTGTAGCTACAAACAATATGTTTGGCAGTTTGGGTTTTCCTTTAACCCAGCACACTCCCAATACTATTGCCCCTGGTTCTGGTGTCAATGAAGCGAATTCTGGAGTGTGAGTACAGAATGGGGGTAGGTCTATGATGGGGAATGTTATTGATTTGGATATGGACTTTGATAAAGTACAATGGAAGAATAATAATTTCAACTTTCAAACAGACTCGATTAACAGAGAGGCTATGACTGTTAGAGTCAATATGACACTAACTGAGCATTTGAAAGAGTTTGAAAGGACATTGTTTGGTATGAAAAAACTGCAACTGGAAAATGGGTATTTGCTGAGGAATATAGACTTAGGTCTGGTGCCACGAGGTTTGCGGTTATGGAGATATCCCAATGGAATAGAGGGAAATGGTGAAATGTTAGAAGAGGTGCACCAGTTGTTTGATCGTATGGGCATGGAGTTAATGAAAATCATGATAAAGTTTAATGACCAAATGATAGCCCAGCATATGAATGAATTGGAGCAGGAAAATGTAATAATTATGAGTGATTTAAACGTCAGACATTACCAAACAAATTACAAAAATATGTTAAGTAGTATCAACAGTAGTTGTCATATTATTTTCCAGATGAAACTGCACAAAATTTCAAGGGATACAGATGAATATCGTAGTAGGAGGGTGTATCCCTTATCGAGGGGTAATCATGGTAACCGGAAAGAAACAGCCAATGATGATGAGTGACCTGAGTAGGAAGTGACATCGCAGCGAAGTGATTATAATTCACGGCAGGAAGAGCACCCTTTAGAAGGAGGTCCCAGGCGTTCTGAGAGGTTACGCAACTGGGGACAGAATGGGCAACAAATGAGAAGGGAGGAGAACGAGTCATATGTGCAGCAAGGAGAGTGGCCAAAAAGGTGGAATTACCAGCAGAAATCTTACAACAACTACCAAGCAGCATGGAGATAGATATTTTGGGGACCCGTTATTACAAGTAAGTGTTCATGAGGTTCCTGAGTTTTTATCGGGCTTAGGTTGTAATAGTCTGATGTTTTTGGATCAAGTACATTCATTTAACACAAGTGATCAAGGAGAAATGATGGAAGCTGTATTTGGTAATGTGACTGTTCAGTGCAATGATGCTTTGGTTTCAAATATTGTTGATGATAAAAATGTTTGTATCAATGGCAACAGAATTTTAGTTTTAAATAAACAATATTGGATATGTGAAGAGACAAGTAGCGACAACATAACTATTGACTTGGTGAGTACAAATGACAGTGGAGACTTTAGTAATATTACAGAGCTTATTGATGTGATACAAGGAGCTAATTATTTTCAAATGTTTAGTAATCCTATTATAATTTCCAATGTGCATGGGGATTATAAAGTGTATAATTATTCCAGTAAAGAATTTGGAGTGGAATATGCTGAATTACTGTCTAAGGGATTTACATTTATACCGGGTAGGAGAGGTAAGCTAACCGAAATGTTAGTGGATTTGAAAATGCTAACATGGAAAATGAATATTAAAATGTGGTTTGCTGATGGTATTAGTCAAAATGTTAACAATTTGAAAAAAAACGAGTAAATTTAATCCCCCTGCCAATTGTATGGTAGCTTTGTTTGAGAGGGCATGTGAGTTAGACATAAGGGAACATATGAAGAAAAGTTTTAAGTGCAATGAATGTATTAGAAATATAGCTAAGTACGAGGAAAAGTTATTAAATAATCTTCTAAAAGATAAAGGAATCCGTTTAATGAAACCAGATAAAGGTAATGGGGTGGTGGTCATGGATAAGAATGATTATGTTGACCATATGCTCAATATGTTGGCAGAGGATACATATGAGGAAAGTACTTTAAATGAAATTTATGTGGTATATTCAAAAATAGATTTGTTGATTGATGATTTATTATTTCAAGGGCAAATAAATGAAATAGATTATAATTATTTGAAAAATTACCATCCTATGATAAGCAACATATCTGGTATACCCAAACTACACAAAGGCTTAAACAACATCAAGTTTAGACCAATTGTTGATGGCAAAGAAGTAAAATGCGTTTTATTAGTAAATATCTTGGCCACCATTTACAGGGAGGGTTGACCAAATTTGAATATATAACTAAAAATTCTTGGCATTTTCTACACAAGTTAAATGGGGGTTAATATCACAGAAAATACTATTCTTCTTACTATAGATGTATGCAATTTATTTTCAGTCATTCCTAATGAGGTGGGATTAGAATGGTTGGAAAATCAATTGGTTAAAAGTGGTACATTTGATCAAGATCATATAAATGTATTTGTGACACTTATGGATACTGTGTTAAGAAACAATTTTATGTATTTCAAAGGTCATTTTTATAAGCAAGTTACGGGGGTAGCATGCACCCCCATATATGCAAACTATGTAATGTCATTCTGAGAGCAGAAATATGTTTTTCCTAGTGAATACAACAATTGTATCAAACAATATACACGCTTTTTGGATGACATTTTTATAGTTTGGGAAGGTAGTCTTGAAAGGTTAAAAGCATTTGTGCAGTTTATTAACAACACTGTGGGGTTTCTTAAATTTACTCATGAATTTAGTAGTATGGAATTGTCCTATTTGGATGTCAGCTTGAAGGTGGACAAGGAAAAAAGTTGTTTGTTATCTGGGATTTATAGGAAGGCTACTTTTTCTAATTCCTATCTTAATTACCAGAGTTGGCACCCTAGCCATCAGAAAAAAGAGATCGTCAAAGGTCAAATGGTTAGGGCTGCCAGAATGGTGAATGAACATCAGGAATTCATTAAAGATCTGGAGTTTATAATGAATATGTTCATCAGAAGGGGATATCCAGTTGCATTATGTGAGTCCATTAAAGATGAAGTTGTTTATAAAAGAATTAATGGTATTATGAAGCCATTCTAAAAATGAGTTCAAAGGGAATAATGGGAGCCAATTTGCAACTGAATAAAAAGGAAATTGGTAGGAAAGAGAAAAAAGAGCAATTATATTTTATAACTACTTATAATTATGACACGGAATATATTATTAACATTATTCAGAAGAATTTGGGATTATTAAAGTTGGATAGCAATGTGTGTATGAAAATGGGGATGGCTCCTAAAAATGTATTTAGGAAAGATAAATCATTCAAGAATTTGTTGGAGATGGGTGCCCAGTTTAACAGTGTTAACACAAGTCGACAAAGGGGCAATTTCAAATGTGGGAGATGTAGCCTATGTAAGCATATTTTGATTACTGGTGGCAAAATTGTTGTTGCAGGAATGTTTATAAATATTAGAGGACACTTTAATTGTTATAGTAAAAATGCGGTATATTTAGCAAAATGTGGTCAATGTTCTGCATTTTATATTGGGAAAACTTGTAGAAGTTTAAGGGAAAGAATAAGTGAACATATTTTAGACATCAGACACATGAAAACCACAAATGCATTGGTTAGACACATAGGGAAACATCCAGGACCCAATTTTAAGTTTTGTGTTATACAGCAGATCAACAAAGACAACCAAGGTAGCATCCTTGATATGCACTTGGACATCTGTGAAATGAAGTGGCAATTAAGGTTAGATGCCACAAATTTCCCTGGCATCAACGATAGTATAAGCATAGCTCCAATATTAAAGTTAAAACATATTTTAGGCTGAAATAAGAAACATGATTATTAGGTTTTAAATTTATTATAAGCTAATTTATATGACAACAAGTTTAGGAATGACATGATTATTATATTTGTAATGGTGGGGGTATTAGTAGTTTATATATACTTCTGCAGTGTGTTTTTTGAAAAAAAAAATTGAAAAAGTTTTTAAGTATGTATCAAATTGTATTGAGCAATTGTGTGCATGTGACTCGTTAATTAATTGAGTCAATTGGGAGAGGGTGGGTATATAAGGGAGTGTTGTGTATGAAAGTATTTGTTCTGAAGAAGTCTTTGTTATTGAGATGAAACCTAGGTCAACATCATTTAATAAAGTGACAATTCAATTAAGTGGTTCCAGTTGTTGGAGTTGATCAAATTTCTCCTAATCTGTGATAGTCTGCAACATACCCTTATTCAGGGAATTGAGGTTATAACAGTAATGGATGTAGTCATGTACTGACAGCACTCAACACACACACTACCAGTGAAATATCTAACACAGGACCTGTGTGGTGGACAGACAACACATGATAGGCACACCTCTGGCCACCAAGAGGATAGACCCACAGTTGAGAGCTATGCAGACAGATTGCATTCCAAGGTAACATAGTATGTACACACACACCCTGTAACACCAGTACTATACAAAGCATAACACAACTGTACTCACACTCTGGCTGTAGTTCCTGAACCTCCTACAAATACATAGCTGCCCTGAGTGTGCCAGTTCTCCTGTAGGAGGTATTGCTACCTGCTGTCTGTAGCACGGATGCACACACACAGGAAGGATGTCCATCACACAGGCACTGTACAGGGACCACGCCCACATGATGTAAAGGTTTAGAGTAGGTGGTTGCCATGACAGTGGTGATTGGAAGTACTACAAATGTATAATCATATATATATGGCTATCTGGATGATAATATGTACATATATTTCCACCATATGTCCTGGAATTGGAGTGTAGCCCTACTCCATCCTCTATAGTCCCACAGTCATAATGCAAGGGGATGTCAGGTATGTACAGCAGGTATATTAGTAAACTATTGCTACTGTCATTGGGATTGTCTTCACAGACACAGTGTGTGTTGGAGGTCACATCTGCTTATAACATGTGTGCCATTGGCTATTGACAGACATCCTAAGGACATCATAGTACAGTACCACTGCTAGCATGTAATGCCCCTGTAGACTGCAGCAGAGATATTGGCCAATATATGGGGACATTCTAGCATACTCTCTACAGTCCAGAGGTATACACATAACCCCTTAGTGCTAAACATGTGTACCATGCCTGACAATATGCATCTGGACAGCCATGTAGATGGGTATAACACATAATGACTGGAATAATTTGCCACCGTAGGTTATGCATTCACACACCCCTGTCTGACCTGACACATAACCACTGGTACAGGGGTGCCATGACCACATACTACCTACTAGATATTGACATACATCTGTACAGCATCCCACTGCTCTGTCTGACATACATGACTGTTAAGGGAGGCCCAGCAGCAGTACACCTAGCAAGAATCTGCACATGACATCTCACTGGGTAAGTACACTAAGCTGCTAGGCATATAACAATGCACTGTGCAGGCTACAGGCAGGCTGGCTCAACACTGGCTTATATCTCCTATGGGGGAATGCACATGTACCTGTATATATAGCAGGCTCTACAGGCATGTCACAGCACAGGGTAAGATACACCTGTGTGAACGTGCATAACCACAACCAATGTGAACACAGCCACAGCCACAGATGTTAAGCTAGCATAATATTACAGTATATGGACTATCTGTTTGATACCATCCTCATATATGCCACTCACAGACTGACCCTACATATACTGGGCTGCTAACAGTTTGGTCTGATGGCTGTCTGTGGTATGGGACATGCGTGTGTATGGCCCTACAAACATGTATGCCAATACAGTACCATACAGTGGAGCAGCTTGTAACATCAGATAGAACGGGATCTAGAACAATGACATCTACCACAGTCTGTACACAGGCTAAAGTACAAATTAACAATACACACACTGTCAACATTCACCATACGTACACAGACCTCAATACTGTACAAACATCCACAGAATGTCCAGCTTATGTCATCAAAAATAACCCATACTGTACGTAACGTGTAGCAGTCTGATATCTCACTGGCTTGTTATCAGATATGATGACAGTAATTATAATGTACAGCACATATGCACCAATTCATGCATAACATATGTACACAGGTTGTGGCTAGAAGCACATACACAGGGCAAATAATGGCATGTTGCTGTGATAACTTCATACATTTACTGTTGTAACAGGGTTTGTTGCAACATATGTCCTATGAGGGATAAGAAGCCAGTAACTGTCATGACTTTCACCATGTACAGACTGCAATCCTCACACTACCTTCTGCAGTCCACACATAGATGCTCCATTAGTAACATATGAAACCAAAGGCACAGCATACTGCCCTGTCTGCAAATGACCCTGCAGATGGGGATTCCACATAAACATGGAACTGAAATAGCAGGTATTGAGACATGTAGGACAGTCATATCCACACACACACTGTTAAACCAACAGTACTCCAAATGCAGTCTAGCTGAACTTACAGTCTGTAGTCAGGTCAGGTACATCCCCCTCCTGTGCGTTGTCCTATTTCCACAGTGTGTGTTGTTAGAGGTAAATCCCCAATCCGTCCGAGATGCTGTTTGCTAAACAACAAACCTAGTTCCTGCTCACAGTGAATGAAAACAGCCAACACTAACATGATGTTCCTAGATATTGGAGTGTGTTTCCATGCAATTGGCTATGGGAATGTTACCACAGCTGTTCCACATGGACTCAGCTTGGGGTGGGCTGCAATTCATGCAGAGGCCATCAGCTGATCATGAACATCACTTAAAATACACATGCTGCTGTCAAGCAAAGCAGGTGTAGGTCTCCACATCCACCAGAGAGGGAGTGGGAGCGGCAAGCAGAGAAAAAGTCAAGGCAGGGAGTGGTGGGAGAGTAAAACCTAAGGATGTTTGTGTCACACAACTACCAGCACAGGGTATAAAACCCATAACAACTATGTAGTGCTATCACAGTTCTATGCAGTTATTGGATGCACCACATGGGTTAGCTGTTGTGGAACCCTCAGAATATATATGTGATGGTGACAGACATCTGCAACAGGGATACTGTAGCTATATGGTAGGTGACGTACACATGCCTGTCCGTATGTACAGGTGTCAGCATCAACACAGCCACACTCTCACAGGGATGCACACATATTGACACACTTGGCAGGGCCAGGATTACAACTCATCAGTAGTGGGATTGCCACAAGACATCACTGTGCAGATATCACATGCACCACATGGGTCATACAGGGATTGAATGGGTAAAGGGTATGGGGAGGTGTCTGACATCAGACAGCATGCTTCAGTATGCCCATGGGGGTTGTAGGGAGTGTGGATGTGAACATACATACAACACACACACAAACACACAGGGTGCCAGTACTGACATGCATAGGTGCATGTCTCCACGAGTGTGTGGTGGTCGACTGTGCCAAAAGGCTGTACAAGGCTAGGCGATGGGTATACCTTGGCATCAGGCCACATGATGATGGTCTGTATTGTGGCTCAGGGCTGTAGTGTCTGCATTTGCCCACACAGGTGGGTATTGTGTCCCCCATCCAGTCACCTGGGTGACTATTGTGTGCGGCCAATGCTGTGCATCGCTTGCCATGTATGTGTTCCTTAGTGCATGACATGGACAGTGTCTGGGATGTGCACACTTCCCACATGCATGCACAGTGACATCTAGAACTGCACCTGGGGTGTCCGGCCCATGTTGTGAACACAGATTATCATCAGATGTGCCAGTCTTGCGGGAACTGGTAATGGGCAGCAGGTTTACCCTGCACCTACATTGATAGCATGCCAAAGGCATTCCCTGGTGTCAGTGGCATCTGTCAATACAGGGTATGTTGTCAGGCATGGTATGTCCTTTGTGGGTCACATGTGATGACACCACAGGTGTTTAGGTATCCATTGGTGAACCTGGGGAAGGTGCACTGTCTGCATGTACATGCATATTGAACAGATGGACAGGGTGCCACGCTCTCTGTAGCCCACAGCTATCACCACGTAGTTACTATCAGTGGCTATTATGCAGTGTACTACCCATATATTGAATGTTGCATAGGCGTGTGTGTGTGTGTGTGTGTGTGTGTGTGTGCAAGAGGCATGGGTTGAGAGTGTGCTCTGGGTAATACTGGGGTTGCTAACTGTGATTTCCTGGCCTTGATTTCACATGTTGGGGTATGGCTTTGCACCCCAGCCTCTCAGCTATTTCACATCTGTCATACCTGTATGGTAGACATTATGATATATAGTAGGGCCACCATATAAGAAATATGCAAAACCCACTCTCCATTGGCCACAGCTGTCACACACTCACATCCACCTCCACACATATGTGTTACAAATACACACGCATGCACCTGTCATGTCAGAGAGTAGAACCCCTACCTAGCTAGTTTATTACACTACAGCACTATGCAGTTAGAGTACATGCCATGGAAATTACTGGAGTGCTCCTTCCCCAAAGGTGTATATCACATCGAATGACATCAGCAGGATTGCCAGTGTAGGACATTTGAAATGTACTGTTTGTGACTAGCCTAAAATGCATTGCTCCCTACACAGACAGTGACACACACAAAACATCCACCATTGGCATGGGCAGGTATAGAACCCCTAACAAAGGTCTATATCACACTACAGCATGGAGCTGTTACAGGATACACCACAGAGATTACTGACAACCTTTTTCCCCAAAGGTGTATTTCACATTGGAAGACATCAGCAAAATTGTCAAAGTAGGCCATTTGAAATATATTGTGTGTGACTAGCCTAAAATGCATTGCTCCCTACATAGACAGCGACACACACACAAAACATCCACCACGACATGTGTGGGTATAGAATCCCTAACAGAGGTCTATATCACAATACAGCATGGAGCTGTTTCAGGATGCACCACAAGGATTATCAGAGAACTCCTTCCCCAAAGGTGCATTTCACAATAAATGACATTGGCAGGATTGCCAAAGTAGGCCATTTGAAATGTAGTGTGTGTGACTAGCCTATAAAGCATTGCTCCGTACACAGACATTGAAACACACAAAAAACATCCAAACCTGCCATGGGTGGGGATGGAATCCTACCACAGTTCAACATCACACTACAAAAATACACAGTTACAGGATGCACTACAGAGATAACTGTGTTGCAGCCTTTCAAGAGGTGTATTTCTAGGTGGGTGACATCAGCAGCTTTGCCAAAGTTGAGTATATGAATTGTAAGGAGTGTGAGTACCCTAAAAAGCATTGTTCTCTACACAAAGACAAACAGACACGCACACAAATAGCTACCAAGTCTGGGGTTAGAACACCGACCTAACTACTTTATCACACTACAGCAGTATGCAGTTACATGATGTGCTACTGAGATAACTGGGCTGCAATCTTCCCAGAGGTGTACTTTTAGGTGGGTGACATCAGCAGCCTTGCCAAAGTTGAGTATATGAATTGTAAGGAATGTGAGTAGCCTAAAAAGCATTGCTCTCTACACAGTCAAAGACAGACACACAAACAAACTCACAGGTGCCAAGTCTGGGGTTAGAACTCTTAACTAACTAGTTTATTACACTAAGTAGTATGCAGTCATGGGACGTGCCATGAAGATTACTGGGCTGCAACTCTCCCAAAGGTGTATTTCTAGGTGGGTGACATCAGCAGCCTTGCCAAAGTTGGGTATATGAATTGTAAGGAGTGTATGTATCCTAAAAAGCATTGCTCTCCACACAATCAGAGACAGACAGACATGCACACAAACACACACACTGCTGCCAAGTCTGGGGTTAGGACTCCTATCTAACTAGTTTATCACACTACAGCAGTACGCAGTTATGGGATGCACCACAGAGATTACGGGGCTACAACTCTCCCAAAGGTGTATTTCACATTGGATGACCTCAGCAGGCTTGTCATAGTAAGGCTATGGGGGGGGGGGGCATGGGCCATAACCCATTCATGTATGGGTTGACACGCCACATGCGGGCACACACAGGGTCATATGTCATAGGTACGTGTATACAGCTGCTAGATGACTACTTCCTTGTACTGTTATGTTGCACAGCTGGCATGTGCACCATAGTCTGTAATGCTGACAGATGCTGGTGGGTAGTATCTGCAATGAGTGACATCTTCACCTCATGTGTTTGGGGCCCTTTGGCTGTGTGCTGGGCGTGACAGGCCTGGATGGCTCCTTGTCACAGTCACCCTCTTCCTCACATCTATGTATGTCTACCATTGGCTTATTATAGTGTGTTGTCCTGACATATATGTTTGTATTCCTATCCACAGTGTGTGCAAGGCATGAGTGGTGCATACTGATGAGTGTCTGCACTAGCAACTACAACTGCCAGATATGTCTGGTCCACTGGTGTTTGCAGTCATGGCCTTCATGTGTTTAAGTGTGTGAGCATGCCCATTATGATCTTTCAGTATGTTGTTGACTGACATTGCCTTCATTTCTCTAAATGTGTGAGCATGTCCTTTATGACCTATCAGTATGTTGTTGACTGACATTGCCTTCATTTCTCTAAGTGTGTGAGCATCCCAGTATGGCCGTCTGTATTGAATGTGTGGATCATGTCCAGGTAGTTTGTGCTGCAGTGCTGACCTTTGTGTTGTACACAAGCAGGTAGTATGCTGTCTCTGCAGGGTATCCATCATTTGGCTTTGACTGTTACTACATTTCTGCATAGCCGGGGGGGGGGCACACGTGACTGTTTCTACATTTCTTCACAGGAGTGGGGGGGCACACCTGACTGTTATTCCATTACTATGTAGGATGGGAGGCACACCTGACTATTTTTACATTTCTAAACAGGGTTGGGGGGCACACCTAACTGTTAATACATTACTGTGTAGGATGGGAGGCACACCTGACTATTTCTATATTTCTACACAGGGTTGGGGGCACACCTGAATGTTATTGCATTACTATGTAGGATGGGGGCACACCTGACTATTTCCACATTTCTACACAGGGTTGGGGGGCACACCTGACTGTTATTACATTACTATGTAGGATGTGGGGGGGGCACATGTGACACTTGTACACATCTGCTATGACTGTACTGGTGTGTCAGGTACTCCATTTCATTCTGTATTGCTAACTATCATGCTGACTAGAGGCATACCAGTGTACTACAGATTGTGGCTTTGGTTGCCCTATATATTATTGTCTGACTTCCTACCCTTCAGAACTAACATCCCACTGCCTGTCCTTCTGTGGTCTATCTGTGTAGGCCGGGGGGGGGGTAGGTTAACCATAGCCATCATTCTGGGGCTATGGCACAGGCTCTGTTTGGGTTTGTCTACACCTGTCCTGCTGGCTGAGACTGTTGTTGGGTATGTGAGCCATCCTGACTGGAATGTGTGGGTCATATGGACACACATGTTGCTCAGCACATTTCTTGCAGTAGGTTTTTGTCACCCTGTGTAGTACTGGCTACTATGGTGAGTCCAGTATGTGTTACAGATGTCATGGTGCCACTATGGGTGTCTACTGTCTGCTGCCATAACACTCAGTCACCCAATTCCCTTGCATGCTCACATCCATACTATAGCTACAGGTAACAACACATTCTACTCCATTTGGCAATTGGCAGGTTGATTGACTTACCTGGAGAGTGTGCCAAACTTGTAGATGGTGCTGAAGGGCTGCAATGTCAGATGCACATAGTACACTCCCTATACATGGTTGAGCACAGGTAGTGTCATGTTTGGCATCCCTTTTACTGCATGTGCAAGTCAGAGAGAGGTGTCATTCCCTGGGTCCCTACTGTGTCAGTGCATGTGCTATGCATTGCCTCTTTGCTAAGGCCAGGGCATACTGGGCATGCCTCCTTCTGCCAACTGGGGCAGGCTCAGGTTGTTCCTCTTCCAGGTCACTCTGTGCCTGTACAGGCCTTGGCATTGGTGGGGGGCTATATGGCCCTGGCCCATGCTGTTCCTGCTGCAGCTGTTTCCACAGGATCATATTGTGTAGCATAGCACATAACATAACAATTTGGGTACATGTAGCTGGGAAATACTGCAAGGCTCCACCGGATGTGTCCAGATACCAGAACCATGACCTGAGTATCCTGAACACATGCTCTATTATATGTCTGACCTGTGCGTGTGCCTCATTATGGTGTTCTTGTTTAGGTGTGTGTGCATTTCTGATGGGTGTCATCAGCCATGGCTCCAGTGTGTACCTAGCATCACCCACTAGGTGAACATAGGGGATGTCCTTATTCGCAAATCTCTGGTAGAGCTGCGTCAGATGCCATATGTGGGAATCGTCATAGCTTCCAGGCAGCCAGCTCACACATTCATTATAATGCCCTGGGCATCACATACGACCTGGCAGTTAATGGAGGGGATGCCCCTGCGGTTTATGTAGGACCCACCCTGCTCACCGGGTGGTGCTTTGATGCATATGTGCATGCAGTCTATAGCACCCACTACCCCAAGGTATTATGCTATTTGGTGGAAGAGGTGCATATTGCTGGTCAACACCTCACAGGTGTTGAGGAATTTTACATGCTCACTGGCATGTGCTGACATGGCATCCAGGAACTGGTGAAATACTCTGGATGCTGATGCCTGTGAGATCCCCATGATATCCCCAGTTGTGCTTTGGGAGGTACCTGTGGCTGGTATACCTAGGCCTACACATACCTTGGTATCCACTAGGATGGGTTCCCCTTGGTCAGTTTGGTATGTCAGGTGTGGCTGGCACAGCTCATCAATTTGCTGTAGGAGGTCTCTGTCCACCCTATAGTGCTCCGCTATCTCCAGCTCATGTAGCCCCTGGTAGGTTACCTTGGGTCTGTACACTCTTCTCCGTCTCCTCACTATGGGTTTTTCGGCAGCATTCACATCCTCACTACCCTCAGCTTCTTGCACATGTTGTTCTATGTTGCCTGCTGCAGAACTTCTCATTGTGTAGGTTTGTTTGTTAATATTTCCCAGCTTGTATACACCGGTGGTGTAGAGTGTGGAAAAACCAGGGTGGTAGGTGTTTGCTTGGTTTATAGTGGTGTTCTGGGCTGGGCTAGTCTGCTTCCTGTGTAATTAGCTGATTCTGATACATTTTACCTGCCAGCTCAACTAGGTCTCCTTGATTACCTACATACCACTGTTTTCCCTTCCAATTACTTCCCTGTTTAGGCCTGTTTAGGGATAACAGATGTAAATGGCTGAGAGGCTGGGGTGCAAAGCCATACCCATACATGTGACATCAATGCCTGCCAATCACAGTTAGCAACCCCACTGTGCCTTTACATGTGACTCACAATGGACATACCATGCCTGACAACATGGCCTGTATGGACAGTTGACACTGACATCAGGAAATGTTTTTAGCATGCTATCAATGTGGGTGCAGGGTAAATCGGCTGACCAGTACCACTCCCTGCCACACATGGGCAAGACTGGCACATCTGATGATAATTTGTGTTCAGAGTATGGGCCAGACACCCCAGGTACAGTTCCACGTGTCACCGTACATGTATGTGGGAGGTGTGCAAATCCTAGCTACCATCCAAGTCATGGACTAGGGAACACATACACGGCAAGTGATGCACAGCATTGGCCACACACAATGGTCACCCAGGTGTCTGGAAGACGAATGCAATACCCACCTGTGAGGGCAAATGCAGAAGCTAAAGGCCTGTGCCACAATGCAGACCATTGTCATGTGGGCTGATGCCAAGTTATACCCATCGTCTACTGTTGTATAGCCCGCTGGCACTGTTGGCCACCACACACCCATGCAGACATGTACCCATGCACCTGTTCATGCAGACAGGCATGTGTACGTCACCTATGTATATCTACCGTATCCCTGCTGCAGATGTCACTCACTATTACATATATGTTCTGAGTGCTCCCCACCAGATAACCCATGTGGCGTATCCAATAACAGCATCGGACTGTGATAGCACTACATAGCTGTCGGGTGTTTGATACCCTGTGCTGGCAGGTGTGTGAGACAAACATGCATTGATTTTACCCTCCCACCCCTCCTTGACACATATTCACCTCTGTCTGCCTTCCCCACTCCCTCTCTGGTGGATGTGGAGGCCCACACCTGCATTGCTTAGGCAGCAGCATGTGTATTTAACGTGATGCTCATGATCAGCTGATGGCCTCTGCGCATATTGCAGGCCTTCCCTAGCAATTGCATGTGGAACAGGTGTGGTAACATTCCCATAGCCAATTGCATGGAAACGTACTCCACTACCTGGGAACATCCTGGTGGTGTTGGCCCTTGTCTGTCACTGTGAGCAGGAGCTAGAACTGTCGTTTGGTAAACAGCATTTAAGATGGGTTGGGGATTTACCTCTAACAGCATACACTGTGGGAAGAAGGCAACAAACAGGAAGAGGATGTGCCTGACCTGACTATGAACTGTAAGTGCTGCTATACTGCATGTGGAGTAATGTTGGATTAACAGTGTTTGTCTGGATATGCCTGTCATACATGTCGCAATACCTGCCATGTCAGTTCCATGTATATCAGGAATCCCCATCTGCAGGCTCATCTGCAGACTGGGCAGTGTTGTGCTTTAGGTGTCATGTGTTAGCCACGATGCATCTATCCATAGAATGCAGAAGGTACTGTGAGGATTGCAGTCTGTTGATGGTGAAGGCCGTGACAGTTACTGACTACATATCCCTCACTGGACATATGTTGCAACAAACCCCGTTACAATGGT
Source organism: Protopterus annectens (assembly GCF_019279795.1). Taxonomy (NCBI): domain Eukaryota; kingdom Metazoa; phylum Chordata; order Ceratodontiformes; family Protopteridae; genus Protopterus; species Protopterus annectens. The sequence continues at coordinate 1,757,899,421 of NC_056731.1, read as the reverse complement.
AGATTAATAAGGGTATCACAGCAACATGTCTATACTGGCCCTGTGTATGTGCTGTCAGCCACACCTCTGTCACCCTTTGCACATATGTCATGCATGAAGTGGTGCATATGTGCTGTACACTGTAAATAGTGTCAACATATGTGATAACATGCCAGTGATCTATCAGAGTGCCACACATGTCATGTACAGTAGGGGTTGCACTTAATGCCATACCCATGAAATCCTGTCAATGTTTGTACAGTATTGAGGGCTGTGCAGTGATGGTGAATGTCGGCAGTGTGTGTATTGTTAATACTTATTGTGGCCTGTGTACAGACTGTGGTAGATGTCATTGTTCTAAGCTCCCCTTCTATCTGTTGTTACATGCTGCCCCACTGTATGGTACCATATTACCTTACATGTGTGTAGGGCCATACACACACATGTCCCATACCACAAACAGCCATCAGACCAGACTCTGTAGCAACCCAGTATATGTAGGGTCATGCTGTGAGTGGCACATATGAGGATGTTGTAGGACAGATAGTCCATATACTGTACAAGTATGCTAGCGTACCATATGTGGTTGTGGCTGTGTTTACACTGGTTGTAGTTATGCACTGTCACACAGGTGTAGCCTACCCTGTGCTGTGACATGGCTGTTGAGCCTGCTATATATCCAGGTACTGCACTATGATAACCTTAGGATGTCTGTCAGTAGCCAGTGGCACACATGTCATGAACAGATGTCACCTTCCACACACACCGTGTCTGTGACAACAATCCCAATGACAGTAGCAAATGTCTACTAATATACCAGCTATACATACCAAACATCACCCTGCACTTCTACATTGGGACTATAGGGGCTAGGGTAGGGCTACACTCCATGTCCAGGACATATGGTGGGACGATATGGACATGTAAGTATCCAGATATATATATATATATATATATATATATATATATATATATATATATATATATATATATATGTATACATGTGTAGTACTTTCAATTACCACTGTCATGGCAACTACCCACTATGAATCCCTACATCATGTGGGTGTATTCCCTGTACATTCCCTGTGTGATGGACATCTTTCCTGTGTGTGGGCATCAATGTTACAGACAACAGGTAGCAATACCTCTAAGAGGAGAACCTGCACACTCTGGACAGCCACATATATGTAGGAGGATCAGGACATACAGAGAGAATGTGAGTAGAGTGGTGTAATGCTTTGCATAGTCCTTGTGTTACAGAGTGTGTATGTGTGTACATACTAGTTTACCTTGGACTACAGTCTGTCTTCATAGCTCACTACAGTGGGCCATCCTCTAGCTGGACAGAGATGTGCCTATCATGTGTTGTCTGTCTACCACACAGATCCTGTGTTGGATATTACACTGGCAGTGTGTGTGTTATGTGCTAGCAGTACATGACTATATCCATTTGTGTACATGATGTATTCCTGCATAAAGGTATGTTGCAACACATCCTGTAACACCAGCATGTTCCAGGGTGTGTTACTGCAATATTGCGGGTATGGCCCTGCATTCCTGCCTTTGTCCTCCACATATATAGCAGCCTTTGTCCTGCTGTGATACGAGTATTGGTTGTTAGGTAATGGCCTATCACTCACCACTGCTAGCATTCCTGCTATCATCTCAGTCATAATGTGGACACCCATAGCATTTGTTGGCCAGGGAACATACATATGACATATATATTGGCATTACCACAAGTAATGAATGTCCCCTAGGCCTTGACAACAGGGTGTAATTGGAGGCTGCTGAACTACATCTGACTATTGTTGACTGGTACGTATCATGCAGGCAAATCTGTTGTCAACAGTTGTACGAATTGAAGGGCTTAACCGCTGGCACTGTTGGCCACCACACACCCATGCAGACATGTACCCATGCACCTGTTCATGCAGACAGGCATGTGTACGTCACCTATGTATATCTACCGTATCCCTGCTGCAGATGTCACTCACTATTACATATATGTTCTGAGTGCTCCCCACCAGATAACCCATGTAGCGCATCCAATAACAGCATCGGACTGTGATAGCACTACATAGCTGTCGGGTGTTTGATACTCTGTGCTGACAGGTGTGTGAGACAAACATTCATTGATTTTACCTCCCACCCCTCCTTGACACATATTCACCTCTGTCTGCCTTCCCCACTCCCTCTCTGGTGGATGTGGAGGCCCACACCTGCATTGCTTAGGCAGCAGCATGTGTATTTAACGTGATGCTCATGATCAGCTGATGGCCTCTGCATATTGCAGGCCTTCCCTAGCAATTGCATATGGAACAGGTGTGGTAACATTCACATAGCCAATTGCATGGAAAAGTACTCCACTACCTGGGAACATCCTGGTGGTGTTGGCCCTTGTCTGTGACTGTGAGCAGGAGCTAAAACTGTTGTTTGGCAAACAGTATTTCAGATGGGTTGGGGATTTACCTCTAACAACATACACTGTGGGAAGAAGGCAACAAACAGGAGGGGGATGTGCCTGACCTGACTATGAAAGTGCTGCTATACTGCATATGTAGTAATGTTGGATTAACAGTGTTTGTCTGGATATGCCTGTCATACATGTCGCAATACCTGCCATGTCAGTTCCATGTATATCAGGAATCCCCATCTGCAGGCTCATCTGCTGACTGGGCAGTGTTGTGCTTTAGGTGTCATGTGTTAGCCACGATGCATCTATCCATAGAATGCAGAAGGTACTGTGAGGATTGCAGTCTGTTGATGGTGAAGGCCGTGACAGTTACTGACTACATATCCCTCACTGGACATATGTTGCAACAAACCCCGTTACAATGGTAGATTAATAAGGGTATCACAGCAACATGTCTATACTGGCCCTGTGTATGTGCTGTCAGCCACACCTCTGTCACCCTT